>NW_025215179.1:9500-14479 GCF_004010195.1 Chiloscyllium plagiosum | reverse complement strand
CTTGAGATAATTGACAACATTGCATTCGCTTTCTTAATCACGGACTCAACCTGCATGTTTACCTTTAGAGAATCCTCAACTAGCACTCCCAGATTCCTCTGTACTTTGGCTTTACGAATTTTCTCACCGTTTAGCAAGTAATCCATGCTTCTATTCTTTTTCCCAAAGTGCAAGACCTCGCATTTGGGAAGTGATTGCTGGGTCTCTTGCTGAGATAGTTATACCATTGATAGTCACAGGTGAGGTACCAGAAGACTGGAGGTTGGCTAACGTGGTGCCACTGTTTAAGAAGGGCGGTAAAGACAATGCAGGGAACTATAGACCGGTGAGCCTGACCTCAGTGGTGGCCAAGTTATTGGAGGGAATCCTGAGGGACAGGATGTACATGTATTTGGAAAGGCAAGGACTGATTCGGGATAGTCAACATGGCTTTGTGCGTGGGAAATTACGTCTCACAAACTTGATTGAGTTTTTTGAAGAAGTAACAAAGAAGATTGAAGAGGGCAGAGCAGTAGATGTGATCTATATGGACGTCAGTAAGGCATTTGACAAGGTTCCCCAGGGGAGACTGATTATCAAGGTTAAATCTCATGGAAGACAGGGAGAACTAGCAATTTGGATGCAGAACTGGCTCAAAGGTAAAAGACAGAGGGTGGTGGTGGAGGGTTGTTTTTCAGACTGGAGGCCGGTGACCACTGGAGTGCCACAAGGATCGGTGCTGGGTCCTCTAATTTTTGTCATTTACATAAATGATTTGGATGCGAGCATAAGAGGTACAGTTAGTAAGTTTGCAGATGACACCAAAATTGGAGGTGTAGTGGACAGCGAAGAGGGTTACCTCCGATTAGAACAGGATCTGGACCAGATGGGCCAGTGGGCTGAGAAGTGGCAGATGGAATTTAATTCAGATAAATGCGAGGTGCTGCATTTTGGAAAGCAAATCTTAGCAGGACTTATACACTTAATGATAAGGTCCGATGGAGTGGTGCTGAACAAAGAGACCTTTGAGTGCAGGTTCATAGCTCCTTGAAAGTGGAGTCGCAGGTAGATAGGATAGTGAAGAAGGCATTTGATATACTTTCCTTTATTGGTCAGAATATTGAGTATAGGAGTTGGGAGGTCATGTTGCGGCTGTACAGGACATTGGTTAGGCCACTGTTGGAATATTTCGTGCAATTCTGGTCTCCTTCCTATCGGAAAGATGTTGTGAAACTTGAAAGGGTTCAGAAAAATTTACAAGGGATGTTGCCAGGGTTGGAGGATTTGAGCTATAGGGAGAGACTGAACAGGCTGGGGATGTTTTCCCTGGAGTATCGGATACTGAGGGGTGACCTTATAGAGGTTTACGAAATTATGAGGGGCATGGATAGGATAAATAGACAAAGTCTTTCCCTGGGGTCGGGGAGTCCAGAACTAGAGGGCATAGGTTTAGGGTGAGAGGGGAAAGATATAAAAGAGACCTAAGGGGCAACTTTTTCACGCAGAGGGTGGTATGTGTATGGAATGAGCTGACAGAGGAAGTGGTGGAGGTTGGTACAATTGCAACATATAAGAGGCATTTGGACGGATATATGAATAGGAAGGGTTTGGAGGGATATGGGCCAGGTGCTGGCAGGTGGGACTAGATTGGGTTGGGATATCTGGTCGGCATGGACAGGTTGGACCGAAGGGTCTGTTTCCATGCTGTACATCTCTCTGACTCGATGACCTTGCCACAATGCATCATTCTGACTGTTCTTGAATCATCTATGACTTTCTAAATATCAATTAAAACGTGTTAATTTTTTTTCCAGTAATTTGCCCACAATGAGATTAGACTGACTGGTCTATAATTACTCAGTTTACCTATTTCTATGTTTTTAAACAACAGAAGTATTGATATGTTAAAAAAAATAGATTTTTAAAAATTGAATTGTGCCTATGTTGTAGCATTGATAAGGTATCCTGAATGTATCTAAACAGAAGAAAACTCAGAATGGCCTCATATTTGCTGCATAAACTTACTCTGCCTGTTCAATTGTAGCATTTAAAATATCTTTAAACTTGGAGTGGTTTACAGTGACAATTTAATAAGAGAATTTGTGGTTGGAAACAATTGTCAGATATAAAAATTAGAATAATTAACCTGATCATTATTTTCTGTTCTGCAGAAAGCTCAGATATCTTAAATGTTGCAGTCAGTGCAATATTTAATCAAGAATTAATCAATTTGTTACACCAATAATTTATACCTGTATATTTCTTTGGTTTAGGCATTAAGTCAAGTCCAGATCTCATGACAGACTTGGTCTAAATATGGGCAAAGGAGTCAAATTCAATACATGAGATGAGAGTGACTGTCCAAAGTGCCTTTTGATCAAGACTGATGTCAAAGAAATTAAGAAAAGTTAACGTCAGTGGGATATGGGAAAAAAACTCTCCACTGGTTGAAAGTATACCTGCATAAAGGAAGTTGGTGTGGATATTACTGCAGGGGTTTCTCAGGGTGGTCCCAGATTCAAGCATCTTTAGTTGCCTCATCAATGTCCTTCCCTCCATCATTAGGCCAGGAATGGGGATGTTTGCTGCTAATCGAAAGTTTTCAATATCGTTTATGATACCTCAGAACTGAGCAGTACTCACATGCAGCAACATCTGGACCACATTCAGACTGGGCTGCTAAGTAGCAAATAACATTCATGCCACCCAACTACCAGACAAAGACTGCCTATAACCAGAGGGAATCTAATTACCTCCCTTTGAAGTTCAATGGCATTACCATCGCTGAATTCCTGCTATTGACATCCTTAGGGTTTCCATTGACCAGCATTATAATTATATGGCCTCAAGAGCAGGTCAGAAGCTACAATCTGCAGCTTGTAACTTCACCTCCTGACTCTTGATGATATCCACCGCCTTAAGTGCACAGTGCGGAGCATGGTGCATGCTCTCCATTTGTCTGGATGAGAATGGCTGCAACAATACTTGAAAAATACGATACCATTCAGGACAAGGCAGCCTGAAATCCACCACTTTATGCATTTATTAAGTCCATTACTGGTACATTGTGGTCATTGCATGTACCCTTTACAAGATGCACAACTGCAACTCCCAAACCTGCTTTGATAGCACCTTCCAATCCTGCATGTTTAACTGCCTGGAATGACGAGGGCAGCTGAGGAATACAAATATCACAACCTGCAAGTTCTCCTCCAAGCCATAAACCATCCTGACTTCAAACTGTATTGCCCGTACTTCAATGTTGATGAGTCAAAAATCCAAAAACTCCCTTTTGAACAGTACCACATGAATATTGATATCTCATGGACTGCAAAATTTCAAAGAAACAGATAACCATTAACTTCTCAAGGGCAATTAGAGATGGGCGACAAATGTTGGATTCTGGTGTGACTGGCTGTCTGAGTTTGAAATAGTCAGAAGCCAAATCCAAATGTGTAGATACTTGAAATGAAAGAAATATTCACTGGTGACATGTCAAGCAGCTGCAGGTTATACGATAGCACATCTTTTTATTGCACACATTTCATCTATTAAGTCTGGATTGTATGGGCAAGCCCACACTGACTAAGGGAGGAATTTTAACAGTGATGGTTTATATGATGCTCTAGTGATGCCAATGGAAAAATAACAACATTTCATAACATTTTTAGTGATATCAAAATTAACTTTTAATTGGCTAAAATACTGAGACATTTTATGCACCAAGCATGCAAGCATATGAATTTGGTGATTTGTCCCATCTAAGCCAGCTCCACCATATCTTCAATAATATCATGGTTGATCTGTTCATGTGCTGAAATTCCACATTCTCATTTCCCCAATAACCTCTAATTCTCTCACCGAATAAACATCTTTGCATCTGTCTTAAAAATTATCTTATGCAGAGAGTTCAAAAGTCACGCAAACCTCTGAAAGAAAAGATTTCCATTCCTCTCTAGCCAAAACAGCAACCCCTACTTTTAAAACCATCTCCCCTAGTTCTGGACTGACCCACAAAGGGAAACATCCTTTCCATATCCGTCTCAGTCATAACTGTTTAGGATCTTACAAACTTTGTTATTCTACACCTTTGCTCTTGTGGGATTTGGAACACAAACATGGAAATTTGAAGATACTGCATAATGTTCTTACAAAATCACATCTTTAAAATGCACTGAGTATTCTATTTTACATTTCTACCCTTGTTTCTATTTTGTCTTCTCTTTCTAATGCAGATTACAAAGCTTTTGAAGATGCAGCAGAGCACTTCCACCCTTACATCAAGTTCTTTGCAACGTTTAATAAAGGGGTAAGTAATTAAAGTCAAATTAAAATTCATGAAATTGAAAGCAAAGTATCATCCTAGCTGGGAGATTGATTTGTCAATGGACGGAAGAGTACTGGGTAAACTGCATAGAGTCATAGAGATGTACACCATGGAAACCGACCCTTCGGTCTAACACGTCCAAGCCAACCAGATATTCCAACCCAATCTAGTCCCACCTGTCAGCACCTGGCCCATATCTCTCCAAACCCTTCCTATTCATATACCCAGCCAAATGCCTCTTAAATATTGCAATTGTACCAGCCTCCACCACTTCCTCTGGCAGCTCATTCCATACAAGCTTATTTCAGACATGCACCACCTTCTGCGTGAAAATGTTGTCCCTTAGGTCTGTTTATATCTTCACTCTCTCACCCTAAACCTATGCCCTCTAGTTCTCGACTCCCCAACCCCAGGACAAGACTTTGTCTATTTATCCTATCCATGCCCCTCATAATTTTGTAGACCTCTATAAGGTCACCCCTCAGCCTCCGATGCTCCAGGGAAAACAGCCCCAACCTGTTCAGCCTCTCCCTATAGCTCAAATCCGCCAACCCTGGCAACATCCTTATAAATCTTTTCTGAACCGTTTCACAACATCTTTCCGATAGGAAGGAGACCAGAATTGCACGCTATATTCCAACAGTGGCCTAACCAATGTCCTGTACAGCCGAAC
>NW_025215179.1:0-8193 GCF_004010195.1 Chiloscyllium plagiosum | reverse complement strand
TCAAGACATCCAGCACTTCCTCCTCTGTAATATGGACATTTTGCAAGATGTCACCATCTATTTCCCTACAGTCTTTATCTTCCATATCCTTTTCCACAGTAAATACTGATGCGAAATATTCGTTTAGTATCTTCCCCATTTTTTGCGGTGCCATACCAAGGCCGCCTTGCTGATCTTTGAGGGTCCCTATTCTCTCCCTAGTTACTCTTTTGTCCTTAATATATTTGTAAAAACCCTTTGGTTTCTCCTTAATTCTATTTGCCAAAGTTACTTCATGTCCCCTTTTTGCCCTCCTGATTTCCTTCTTAAGTAACTCCTATTGCCTTTATACTCTTCTAAGGATTCACTCGATCTATCCTGTCTATACCTGACATATGCTTCCTTCTTTTTCTTAACCAAACCCTCAATTTTCTTTAGTCATCCAGCATTCCCTATACCTACCAGCCTTTCCTTCCACCCTGACAGAAATATATTTTCCCTGGATTCGCATTATCTCATTTCTGAAGGCTTCCCAATTTCCAGCTGTCCCTTTACCTCCGAACATCTGCCCCAATCAGCTTTTGAAAGTTCTTGCCTAATACTGTCAAAATTGGCCTTTCTCCAATTTAGAACTTCAACTTTTAGATCTGCTCTATCCTTTTCCATCACTATTTTAAAACGAATAGAATTATGGTCGCTGGCCCCAAAGTGCTCCCCCACTGACACCTCAGTCATCTGCCCTGCCTTATTTCCCAAATGTAAGTCAAGTTTTGCACCTTTTCTAATAGGTACATCCACATACTGAATCAGAAAAGTTTCTTATACACACTTAACAAATTCCTTTCTATTTAAACCCTTAACACTATGGCAGTCCTAGTCTATGTTTGGAAAGTTAAAATCCCCTACCATAACCACCCTATTATTCTTACAGATAGCTTAGATCTCCTTACAAGTTTGTTTCTCAATTTCCCTCTGACTATTAGAGGGGTCTATAATACAATCCCAATAAGGTTATCATCCCTTTATTATTTAAGAGGGGAGATCTAGTGTTGTGGTAATGTCACTGGGCTTGTAATTGTAAGGTTCACCTTAGTACCAATGAACGTGGATTCAAATCACGTGAGCAATTTGTGAAATTTAAAAACTCAAAGGTCTTGTGGCACAGTGACAACATCCCTATCTCTGTCTAGTGGTTCTGGCTAAAGTCCCACATGCTGTTGAGGCTAGCCATAAGATATCTGAACAGTTTGATTAAAATAAATAGATGCAGTTATTTCTGCCACAACACTTCATGTATGTATGCAGATTCTGTGCATGCAGTGGAATGGCAAGGAAAAGCTCATGGAGCTAAATCTTCCATTATTTCTGGCTGCATGTCAATTTCGGCGAGTTTCATAGGGATTTCTCTACATGAGGTCTAGCATGATCTGTCACTGTGTCTTACCAATTATTAATTATTAATAATATTAATATTTCATTAATTACATACCCCAACTATATAGTGGCCACCTTTCCCAATTGTAACCCCAATCTATCACCCTGCTGCTCCCGGAAGAATTCACCACTTACTGCATATCCACCTAAAGACCCAGCATCTCTGGCACGTGTGCCATTTTTAAAAGGCCACTATGCACCCAGGTGAGCTCGGCTTTCCAAAGATGACCCTGCTCTTCGAAGGACAGTCATTCCAAAGGTGGTGGAGATAGGGATAAT
Source organism: Chiloscyllium plagiosum (assembly GCF_004010195.1). Lineage (NCBI taxonomy): Eukaryota > Metazoa > Chordata > Chondrichthyes > Orectolobiformes > Hemiscylliidae > Chiloscyllium > Chiloscyllium plagiosum. The sequence goes on along the minus strand of NW_025215179.1, from coordinate 6,501 downwards.
GGCGCTGCAATTCTCCGACAGTCACCTGGACACCCTAGTGGACCAGGTGGCCAAGAAGAGGGAAATACGTTCCATGGAAGACTGTCAGAAAAAGCCACACCACCAGACCCTGGAAGCCTGGTCTGTGGTCATTGCCTGGGTCAGTGCTGTATCTACAATCCAGAAGTACAGGCAGCAGTGCTGCAAGAAAATATTGGACAAACCCAGCAGGTCTGGCATCATCTCTGGAGAGAGAAAAAAGTTAAATGTTTCAAGTCGGCAATGATTCTGCTTCGGAAATTCCAGGAAACATCCCACAAATGCTTTTGGACCTGCTGAGTTTATCCAGCACTTTATGTTTTTATTTTTGCATAATACTAAATTTGATATTTTTTGGACCAAGAAAGGTAGATCCACTGCTTTCTAAATGGTGAAAAGCTAGTATCGTAGATTTCCAATGAGATTTAATGTTATGCATTCAGATAAATAAAATGTAGCAGTCAGGTGTGAAATATAATCCAAAAGACTGCTGGAATGTTAATCTTTATACCTGGAAGATTAGAGTATAATTGGAAATAGCTTTTTCTATGATTTGGAGATGCCAGTGTTGGACTGGGGTGTAATAAGTTAAAAATCACACAACACCAGGTTATAGTCCAACAGGTTTATTTGAAAGCGCTAGCTTTCAGAGCACTACTCCTTCATCAGGACAACCACCTGATGAAGGAACAGCACTCTGAAAGCTAGTGCTTCCAAATAAACCTGTTGGACTATAACTTGGTGTTGTGTGATTTTTAGCTTTTTCTACTTATTTAAAATCATGGTTACATCATCTGGAGTAGTACGAAATGTCCTGCGCACCTTTATCAGGATATATCAGCGTTGGAAGGGCACAGATTCCTCAGAATATTACAAAGCACTAAAGATTAAATACTAATGAGAGATTTCACAATACATAAACTAGACTTGTATTTTCTGGAATAGAGATAATTGAGACTGATTTGATTGAGATTTTTCAGATTTTGAAAGCAGTTGATATGGTAGATGGAGACAGACTTTTCCTGCTAGTTCAGGATTCATAGACAAGGAGGTAAAATCAGAATCAAGCCATTTGGGAGAGATGTTACAAAACATTTTTTTAAAGAAAACATTGTAGAAATTTGGCAATCTCCCACAAATAAAACTTAAATGATAGTACAATTATAGATTTTTGCTATCCAAGGGTATAAAGGGATATGGAGTCAAGGTGGGTGGATGAAGATAAGATACACTTTATCCATGAACTGATTGAATGATGGACCGGGCTCATGAGGCTGAATGACCTATTTCTGCACTTACATTCCTAATTCTACTGCCTCTAATTATGTAGCTGCTCTACAGGCTGTTAGGATGTCTTGTCTTGGTTTAATGTGCTTTTCAAAAATAATTAACAAAACGATGTAATGCCATTGCAATTTACTGTGCCAACCATTGTTTCAGCAAAAAGCAAAGCCAAATGGCAAAACAGTTTGTTGCTAAATACTGATCTACATATTCTTTTGACTTATTACTCTAATTAGATCCAGTCAAAAAAAACAAATTTAAGTCTAATATGCAGATCATTGCCACGAATTATATTAGGAACAGTTATGATTTGAAGATGCCAGTGTTGGATTGGGGTGTATAAAGTTAAAAATCACCCAGCACCAGGTTATAGTCCAACAGGTTTAATTGGAAATACTAGCTTTCGGAGCGCTGCTCCTTCATCAGGTGATTGTGGAGTACAATTGTAAGACATAGAATTTATAGCAAAAGTTTACAGTGTGATGTAACTGAGATTATACATTGAAAAATACAATCAATATTCCATTTACAGAAGCTTAATGTTGTGTAATATTTTTTGGCTTCATGTTACTGTTCAATTCATTCAATCTTGCTGTTGTCTAAACCTCTTGCTAACTGTGTTGCTGCACTGAAAGCAAAAATTGCTGGGAATCTCAATGGGTCAGGCAACATCTGGAGAGAGACAGCAAGCTAACCTTGCGAGTCTAGATGACTCATCATCAAAACTAGGTTCCCTGTGTTTCTGTAGTTTTTTTTAATCTGTCCATCAATTTCTATCATTCAATGTCAATGTCTACCTGCATATTTCTGTCAGTAAATAAGGACTACCTGGAAAATTATTTACGATAAAAGCTACTTGAAAAAAACTCCAAAGTTCATGCGTTGCCGTGTTCTAAAGGTTTTATGAAAAGCATGCATTGAATTTTATGGGGTGAGGGTTCACGTTTCTGCCAAATTCTCATATCCCTTAGTTCCTTGAGAGATCTAAAACCAGTCCATTCCAGTCCTAAATGTATCAGATGATGGAACATCCATGACCTTCTGGTACGGAGCATTTCAAAGATTCATGACCCTTGAGTGAACTAATTTCTCCTCATCTAAACCAGAAACAATCAACGCTTTGACTTATCACTCTGATTAGATCCAGTTATAAAGTACAAACTTAAGTCTGATGGAAGAGTAATGTGCAAACCATTGCCACTAATTGTATTAGGAACAGAGTAACAAGACTGTGCCCATGCATTTTAGATTCTCTGATCAATCTTCCAGCATCCACCCTATCAAACCTCTTTGAAATCTTGTATATTTTAATGAGATTGTCTCATACTTCTAAATTCTAGAGAAAATCAAACCAGTTTGCTCTCCCTCTCATCATAAATCAACCCCGTCTTCCCAGGGGCTAATTTAGTGAAGATACACTGCATTGCCAACAATGTAAGTTCTTAAGACCATAAGAGATAGGAACAGGTGTGAGCCATTTGGCCCTTTGAGCCTGTCCACTATTAAATAGGATTATGGTTCTCCAACAATCCTCACTTCCACCTTTTTGCCCTCTCCCAGTAACCCTTGATTCCCTTGCTGATCAAGAATCTACCATCTCAGTTTTAACTATGAACAAGCACTCTGCCCTCACAGCTCTCTATGGCAAGGAGGTCCAAAGTCTCACAACCCTCTGAGAGAAGAAATTTGTCATCATCTCAGTCTTTAGTTGTTCTACAATTATGCTATGAAAGGGAATGATCCTCTCAACATTTACCCTGTCAAGCCCATTAAGAATCTGATATGCTTCAATGAGATCACTCCTCATTCTTCCAAATTTCAATGAGTAGAGTCCCAACGTGGTTTATCTTTGCTCATAAGACAATCCCTCCATACCAGAGATCATCTTCCTAGTGAACCTCCTCTGAACTGCCTCCAATGAAATCACATCATTCTGTAAATAAAGGGAGCAAAACTGCTTACAGTACTCCAGATGTGATCTCATCAGCACCTTGTGCAATTAATTAATCCATTGGCACTGAAATTACCATTTTATTGAAAGACAATGTAACCAGGCAATTGAGTCAGTGTCAAGAAATTTACATATCATATTTTTATGATAATTTCCATGATTTGGGAGATGAAAAGTTTACCTGCTAGTTATCTGACTTGTACAGAAAATGGAGCCAGACTCCAGTAAATACACTGAATTATCATTTAAGTAGCTGCTTTTATGCAGCATAGCAGAGAGAAAGAAACATGGATTTGAAGCAAGAACTAGAAAAATCTATCTCTCTCCCTCTTTCTCTCACTGCCAATTTCTCTCATCACCCCAGGAAATGGTACCTGGTGAAAAAACATTCTGGGGAAACAATCTTCATCAAAAGCTCAAAGATCCCTCAAACTTCACAATTCTTGAAAATAACAGACAACAAATAATTGTGGGTTCAGTTATAACAGCTCAATGACTGTAGGATTCTGAACTGCATTTTTCTCCATGCTATACCAGTTACTCACTGTTTTACACTTATTACCTTCACTATGTTTGATGACATGTTTTCTTTTACCGAAGCAAATCCTGATAATTTGCTGTAGTACACTCGGAATGTTATAGCAGTGTCTTTAAAAAATTGTTTGTTGCAGCTGATGGAGAGGGTGTTAAACAGAGGAAGATCAATTGGCCTTCCTTTCACAGTCCTAACAAAATATATTTTTTATTAAATATGGAGTTGGAAATTAGGCATGGTCCTCCAGATGTGGTCTCACCAAAACCTGGTCAAATTTAACAAACCTTCTTTATTTCAGTAGTTCAATTCACTTGCAACAAAGGCATATATATGATATACTTTCCTATTTGCTTGCTGTATCTGAATGCCAACTTTCTGCATTCCTTTACAAAGACACCAATCTTTAACAAATACCTAAAAGTTTCAAATAAAAGAAGAAACTATTGGAGAAACTCAGCAGGTCCGGCAACATCTATTGAAAGAGAAACAGAGTTAACATTTCAAGTTCATTATGACTGTTCAGAACTAGACAGATCTACTGAGTTTCTCTAGCACTTGCTGTTTTTACTTCAGATTTCCAACTTATGCAGTATTTTGCTTTTACTTACAAGTTTCACACTTTTAAAAAAAAATCTGCCTGTCTAGTCAAATGACCAAAAGGAATAACTGCATAGTTCAGTTTAATACAATCCATCTGCCATCTTGTTTCTACTAAGGTCATCTCTTTATTGATGAGCCTTTTTGTGTGTCCTCGCCATAGTTTCCATTTGCACGAGCTCTATATCTTCAGCAAATTTAGACACAGCAGTCCCTGTCTCTTCATTTAAGTTATGAACATAGATTGGAAATAGCAGAGGTCCCAGCACTAATCCATGTGGTATGTTACCATTCTTACTTGGCATTTTAAAAATGCCCTATTTATGTCTAGTAGCTGCTTCCTGCCTGTTATCCAATCGTCCATTTCTGCTAACATATTAAATCAAATCCATGGTCTTTTATCTTGCCTATTAACCTTTTTTGTGGCACTTTATCAAATGCTTATTTTTGAAAATGCATCTATTACAGCTTTCATCTTTATCTTCTTCATTAGTTATATTCTCAGAACATTCCAATAGATTTGTCAAATACAAACCCCCTTTAGTAAAACCACTAAATTGTGAAAATTGTAAAATATTCAATTGGCAATACTTGTGGAGAGAAAAACAAAATTAATACTTCAGGTCATGACTTTTCGAATGAACTGGAAAAAGTTTTAAATGCAATCATTTTTAAGGAGATGAGATGGGAAGATTGGAACAATGAAAAAATAATCAAGCCTGTGACTGAGCAGAGGATGGGAAACCTTATGTGACAATTACAAATCGATGGGAATAGCCAAAGGGCGTGATAAACAAACATGAGAAAAAAGACAGGGCCAGAGAAAGTGAGAATAACAGAATTATGAACTGCTGCTGTCCAAAAGCAAAAATAAGAAACATAAGGTTCCCACTGAAACCTCAGCAGATCTGATAATGTCAGATTCCCAGCATCTATAGTATTTAATGTCTTTATTAGACTTCAGTTAGATATGCCATTTGATGTTTTGTCAGATTTTTAAAAATAACTTTCATGAAGAGTATGGGCCCTCCATTACAGTGATGCAATCAGTAGCAGAGGTCCCCAATTTAGAAATGACCATTTCCTGTGCTTACGAATGTTTGCTTTGCATTCTCCTGCATTGTGCTTCAACTTGTGTGAAAATTGACTTGTGAACGGACTCAAGAATCCTTTTGCAACCTGGGTACTGCCTGTAGTAATAATGTTGTTAAACAATGTCTATCTATTCAGCATTTCATAATGAATGTTGATTAATTTAATAACGTTACATGCTTCCAAATAGAAACATTTAAAACAGAAATGCAGCTGTGGTTATAAGTGAAAACCATTTAATTATAATTGCTTTCTCAATGTGCTTAATTTGTATCGTATAGCTATGTCAGGAATTCCAGCCTCCACTTACATGTATAAGCTTGCTTTATTTGGTGTTGTTTTTGAAATACATTGCTTTTTGGAGGCTTATATTAGTTTGTTGTGAAATATATATTTTGTCATTTTCTATCCTTTGGATTGACATGCTAAAATTGTGAGCAAGTGAGGACGGAGGATGCTGGAGATCAGAGTCAAAGAATGTGGTGCTGGAAATGCACAGCCGGTCAGGCAGCATCTGAGGAGCAGGAGAGTCGGTGTTACGAGCAAAATCCCTTCATCAGGAATGAGGCTTTTGGGCCAAGGAGTCTGACAGAAAAATGGGAGGGGAGTGGGGCTATTTCCCTCTCCACCATTATCTGCGTTTCGGAGAGACCATTCCCTCCGCAACTCCCTTGTTAGGTCCACACCCCCCACCAACCCAAACTCCCCTCCCAGCACCTTACCCAGCCACCACTGCAAAACCTGAGCCACACCTCCCCCCCCCCCCACCTCACCTCTGTTCAAGGTACCAAAGGATCCTTCCCCATCCAACAGAAATTCACATGTACTTCCACACACATCATCTACTGAAACTGTTGCACCCGATGTAGTCTCCTCTACATTGGGGACACAGGACGGCAACTTGCGAATCATTTCAGAGAACATTTCTGGGACACCCACACCAACCAACCCCACCACCTCTTTAACACTAACTCCCCCTCCCACTCCACCAAGGGCATGCAGGTCTTTGGCCTCCTCCATTGCC
>NW_025215178.1:62790-68734 GCF_004010195.1 Chiloscyllium plagiosum | reverse complement strand
CTGTTATGCACCCGGACAGAATGCTTTCAATGGCGAATCTTTAAACCTTGGTGAGGGGTCCTTATGCATATGCCAAGTATTTCTGAGCCACCTCAGGAAACAGAGGCATTACCGTGCCTTTTTGACAGTTGCATCTGTGTCGCGAGTCCAGGGCAGTTTTTGGTTATCCTCACTCCTCGGAACGTGACGCTCATGATCCGCTCAAACTGGCTGAATTTATTAAGACAGCGGCGTGTTGTCTTCCTTTCTTCCTGAAGCCAATGGTCAGTCATCCAGTTTTGCAGGCACTGGCAGAAAAGCGGTTCGTATTGCACGACGACACTAAACCCTCTATCTCCTTTCAGTAATCTGACTCATCGTTGTTTCACATCCGCCCTCCCATGGTGGTATCATCACCAAATATGTAATTTATTTTTGTTTGGAATATGGCTCACAGGCCTGGGTATACCTGAAGTACAGAAGGCGGCTGAGAACACAAACGTGGGTGTGGGAGTACAGTTTTATTGATGAAGAGATGCAGTTATCTATTTTCATTGATTCCGGTCTGTGGATGAGAAAGCTGAGGATCCAGTTGCAGAGAGCAGAGACGAGCCGAACCCAAAGTGATACACTTCTGAGATCAGTCTTCAGGGGATTATGGAGTTGGAAGTTGAGGTGTATTCGATGATTAGGAGTCTGACATAGACGTTTTTGTTATCAAGATGATGAATGTAAGGCCAGGGAAATATCCTCCACTATGGATCTGCTTTGTTGGGAGGTAAATCGTCACGGATTGAATCAGAGTCGATGTGGGCCATGAACAGCCTCTCAAAACATTTCATGCTTATGGACGTCAGAGCTACTAAGCCAAAGTCATTAAGCACGTTGCAGATACTTCCTTTGGTACTGGAATGATGGTATGTTCTTGAAGCAGGCAGAAACCTCACCTTGGAGGATAGAAAGGTTGAACACCGGTGTCAGCTGGTTTGCACAGAAGATGAGTCGTATCTCTGCAATTGTGACATCGGGAAAAGGTGTACTCGGGCTGTCAGAGCATAATGTACTGCGCTGCTTGCATTTTGCTCAAACTGAGCATTGAAAGCATTGAACGCAATAGGGATGGATGTGGGTTTGTCCACTACCATGTTCTGTTCATTTTGCTTCACATTATGCTTTGCAGGGCTTACCACAGGAGATGACTATCAGTCTGTTTGTTTTGACTAACTTGACTAGTTACCTCCTCTTGGCATCTCTGGAGGCTTTGCGAAGATCATGTCTGAATTTTCGATTTGGGTCTAGGTCTTCTACAAACATATGAATATTACAAACATATGAATAACGTTTGATTCACTGAATCAATGATTAAAGTTAGATTCAATGAGTCAAGATTTCAGTTTGTTTCTATGAATGAAAGCGTAAAGCTTGACACATTGAATGAATGAGAGAAGCTCTTCTCATTAAATTAATACGGGCAGTTTGGTTCATGTCGCGAACGTGTGCGATTTGATAGAGACCATGCGTGAAACCTGTGCCATTGAATGATTGAGAGTAGCTCTACTCATTGAATTGACAAGTGCAGCCTCTTTAATTGAATGTACGTGTGCAGTCTCTTTCTTTAAATAAGGATGATAGGCTTGTTCCATTGAAACAAGGAATAAGGTTTGATTCATTGAATCAATGATTGTAGTTTGTTTCATTGAATGAAAGCACTAAGCTTGACACAATAACTGAATGAGAGTCGCTCTACACATTGAATTGACAAATGCAGCCTGTTTCATTGAATGTATGTGTGCAATCACTTTCACTAAATAAGGGTGATAGGTTTGTTCCATTGAAACAAGGACTAAGGTGTGATTCATTGACTCAATGATTGTAGTTTGATTCTATGAATGCAGTTTGTTTCATTGAATGAAAGCGTTAAGATTGACACAATGACTGAATGAGAGTCGCTCTACACATTGAATTGACAAGTGCAGCCTGTTTCATTGAATGTACGTGTGCAGTCTCTTTCACTAAATAAGGGTGATAGGTTTGTTCTATTGAAACAAGGAATAAGGTTTGATTCATTGAATCAATGATTGTAGTTTGATTCAATGAATGTAGTTTGTTTCATTGAATGAAAGCGTTAAGCTTGACACTTTGAGAGAATGAGAGTCGCTCTCCTCTTTGAATTGACAAGTGCAGACTCTTTCATTGAATGAACATGTGCAGTTTCATTCACTTAAATAACGGCGTTAAGTTTGTTTCATTGAAACATTGAAAAACGTTTGATTCACTGAAACAATCATTAATGTTAGATTCAATGAATCAAAAACGCAGTTTGTTTCTAATGAATGAAAGCGTTAAGCTTGACACATTGAATGAATGAGAGAAGGTCTTCTCATTGTATTAAGACGTGTAGTTTGGTTCATGTCGTGAACGTGTGCTGTTTGATGAAGACAATGCATGAAACTTGTACCATTGAATGATTGAGAGTAGCTCTACTCATAGAATTGACAAGTGCAGCCTCTTTAATTGAATGTACGTGTGCAGTCTCTTTCATTAAATAAGGGTGATAGGTTTGTACCATTGAAACAAGGAATAAGGTTTGATTCAATGAATGCAGTCTGTTTCATTGAATGAAAGCGTTAAGCTTGACACAATGACTGAATGAGAGTCGCTCTACACATTGAATTGACAAGTGCAGCCAGTTTCTTTGAATGTACGTGTGCAGTCTATTTCACTAAATAAGGGTGATAGGTTTGTTCCATTGAAACAAGGAATAAGATTTGATTCATTGAATCAATAATTGTAGTTTGATTCAATGAATGCAGTTGGTTACATTGAATGAAAGCGTTAAGCTTGACACATTGAGTGAATGAGAGTCGCTCTACTCATTGAATTGACAAGTGCAGCCTTTCTTTGAATGAACGTGTGCAGTCTCTTTAACTAAATAAGCGTGATAGGTTTGTCCATTGAAACATTGAATAACGTTAGATTCACTGAAACAATCATTAAAGTTAGATTCAATGAATCAAGAATGCAGTTGGTTTCCTTTTATGAAAGCGTGAAGCTTGACACATTGAACGAATGAGAGAAGTTCTACTCATTGAATTAACACGTGCAGTTTGGTTCATGGAGTGAATGTGTGCAGTTTGAATAAGACAATGTATGAAGCGTGTGATATTGTATGAATGAGTTGCAGTATTCATGGAATTGACAAATGCAGTTTGATTCATGAACTAAACGTGTGCAATTTGTTTGATTGAATCAATGCGTTCAGCTTGTAGCTTTGAACGGTTGAGAGAATCTCTACTCATTGAATTATCATGTGTAGTTTGTTTCATTGAATGAATGAGTGCAGGAGGATTCACTAAATAAGTGAGTTACGTTTGTTCCATTGAAACAAGGAATAATCGTAGTTAATTTCAATGATTCGATGAATGCAGTTTGTATAATTGAATGGAAGCGTTGAGCTTGATACATTGAATGAATGAGAAAAGCTATTTCTTTGAATTACCACGAGCAGTTTGGGTCATAGAGTGAATGTGTGCAGATTGATTGAGACAATGTACGAAGCTTGTGATATTGTATGAATGAGTTGCAGTATTCATGGAATTGACAAATGCAGTTTGATTCATGAACTAAACCTGTGCAATTTGTTTGATTGAATCAATGCGTTCAGCTTGTGGCATTGAACGAATGAGAATACGTCTAACTCATTGAATTATCATGTGTAGTCTGTTTCATTGAATGACCGAGTGTAGTAGGATTCACTAAAAAAGTGAGATAGTTTGTTCAAGTGAAACAAGATATAAGATTTGATTCTTTGAATCAATGATTGTAGTTTGATTCAATGATTCAATGAATGCAGCTTGTTACATTAAATGAAAACGATGAGATTGACACAGTGAATGGATGAGAGAAGCTCTACTCATTGAATTAACAAATGCATTGAATGACCGAGTGTCGTAGGATTCACGAAATGAGTGAAATGGTTTGCTCGATTGAAACAAGGAATAAGGTTTGATTTATTGAATCAATGATTGTAGTTTGATTCAATGATTTTCAGTTTGTTTCCTTAGATGAAAACCGTGAGATTGACACATTGAATGGATGAGAGAAGCTCTACTCATTGAATTAACACATTCAGTTTGTTTCATGGACTAAATGTATGCAGTTTGTTTGATTGAATCAATGCGTTAAGCTTGTAGCTTTGAACGGTTGAGAGAATCTCTACTCATTGAATTATCATGTGTAGTCTGTTTCATTGAATGAATGAGTGCAGGAGGATTCACTAAATAAGTGAGTTACGTTTGTTCCATTGAAACAAGGAATAATCGTAGTTAGATTCAATGATTCGATGAATGCAGTTTGTATAATTGAATGGAAGCGTTGAGTTTGGAACATTGAATGATGCGAAAAACTGTCTCTTTGAATTAACACGAGCAGTTTGATTCATGGAGTGAATGTGTGCAGATTGATTGAGACAATGTATGAAGCTTGTGATATTGTATGAATGAGTTGCAGTATTCATGGAATTGACAAATGCAGTTTGATTCATGAACTAAACCTATGCAATTTGTTTGATTGAATCAATGCGTTCAGCTTGTGGCATTGAACGAATGAGAATACGTCTAACTCATTGAATTATCATGTGTAGTCTGTTTCATTGAATGACCGAGTGTAGTAGGTTTCACTAAATAAGTGAGATAGTTTGTTCAAGTGAAACAAGATATAAGATTTGATTCATTGAATCAATGATTGTAGTTTGATTCAATGATTCAATGAATGCAGCTTGTTTCATTAAATGAAAACGGTGAGATTGACACAGTGAATGGATGAGAGAAGCTCTACTCATTGAATTAACAAATGCAGTTTGTTTCATGGACTAAACGTATGCAGTTTGATTGAATCAATGCGTTAAGCTTGTAGCTTTGAACGGTTGAGAGAATCTCTACTCATTGAATTATCATGTGTAGTCTGTTTCATTGAATGACCGAGTGTAGTAGGATTCACTAAATAAGTGAGATAGTTTGTTCAAGTGAAACAAGATATAAGATTTGATTCATTGAATCAATGATTGTAGTTTGATTCAATGATTTTCAGTTTGTTTCCTTAGATGAAAACGGTGAGATTGACACATTGAATGGATGAGAGAAGCTCTACTCACTGAATTAACACATTCAGTTTGTTTCATGGACTAAATGTATGCAGTTTGTTTGATTGAATCAATGCGTTAAGCTTGTAGCTTTGAACGGTTGAGAGAATCTCTACTCATTGAATTATCATGTGTAGTCTGTTTCATTGAATGACCGAGTGTAGTAGGATTCACTAAATAAGTGAGATAGTTTGTTCAAGTGAAACAAGATATAAGATTTGATTCATTGAATCAATGATTGTAGTTTGATTCAATGATTTTCAGTTTGTTTCCTTAGATGAAAACGGTGAGATTGACACATTGAATGGATGAGAGAAGCTCTACTCACTGAATTAACACATTCAGTTTGTTTCATGGACTATATGTATGCAGTTTGTTTGATTGAATCAATGCGTTAAGCTAGTAGCTTTGAACGGTTGAGAGAATCTCTACTCATTGAATTATCATGTGTAGTCTGTTTCATTGAATGAATGAGTGCAGGAGGATTCACTAAATAAGTGAGTTACGTTTGTTCCATTGAAACAAGGAATAATCGTAGTTAGATTCAATGATTCAATGAATGCAATTTGTATAATTGAATGGAAGCGTTGAGTTTGGAACATTGAATGATGCGAAAAACTGTCTCTTTGAATTAACACGAGCAGTTTGATTCATGGAGTGAATGTGTGCAGATTGATTGAGACAATGTATGAAGCTTGTGATATTGTATGAATGAGTTGCAGTATTCATTGAATTGACAAATGCAGTTTGCTTCATGAACTAAACGTGTGCAATTTGTTTGATTGAATCAATGCGTTCAGCTTGTGGCATTGAACGAATGAGAAT
>NW_025215178.1:59202-61799 GCF_004010195.1 Chiloscyllium plagiosum | reverse complement strand
GTAGCTTTGAACGGTTGAGAGAATCTCTACTCATTGAATTATCATGTGTAGTCTGTTTCATTGAATGAATGAGTGCAGGAGGATTCACTAAATAAGTGAGTTACGTTTGTTCCATTGAAACAAGGAATAATCGTAGTTAGATTCAATGATTCAATGAATGCAATTTGTATAATTGAATGGAAGCGTTGAGTTTGGAACATTGAATGATGCGAAAAACTGTCTCTTTGAATTAACGCGAGCAGTTTGGTTCATGAAGTGAATGTGTGCAGATTGATTGAGACAATGTGTGAAGCTTGTGACATTGAGAGAATGAGAGTAGTTGTATTCATTGAATTGACAAATGCTGTGAACCAAATGTGTGCAATTTGATTGATTGCATCAACGCGTTAAGGTTGAAGCATTGAACGAATCAGAGTACCTCTAACTCTTTGAATTGACAAGTGCAGCCTCTTTCATTGAATGTACGTTTGCATTTCATTCACTAAATAAGCGTGTTACGTTTGTTTCATTAAAACATTGAATAACGTTTGATTCACTGAATCAATCATTAAGGTTTGATTCAATGAATCAAGAATGCAGTTTGTTTCATTGAATGAAAGCGTTCGGCCTGACACATTGAATGATGAGAGAAGGTTTGATTCATTGAATCAATGATTGCAGTTTGATTCAATGATTCAATGAATGCAGTTTGTTTCATAGAATGAAAGCGTTAAACTTGACATTGAATGAATAAGAGAAGCTCTACTCATTGAATTAACACGTGCAGTTTGCTGCATGTAGTAAATGGACTTCATGTAGTTTGATAGCGACACTGAGTAAACACTGCACTATTAAATGAATGAAAGTAGCTCAACTCATTGATTGACAAGTGCAGCCTTTTGCATTGAATGAACGTGTGCAGTTTCATTCACTAAATAAGCGTGTTAAGCTTGATTTTATTGAAACTCGGAATAACGTTTGATTCACTGAATCAATCATTAAAGTTTGATTCAATGAATCGAGAAAGCAGTTTGTTTCGTTATATGAAAGCTTTAAGCTTGACACATTGAATGAATAAGAGAAGCTCCAATCATTGAATTAACACGTACAGTTTGGTTCATGGAGTGAATGTGTGCAGTTTGATTGAGACAATGTGTGAAGCTTGTGACATTGAATGAATGATTAAATGTATTCGTTTAATTGACATTGCAGTTTGCTTCAAGACCTAAATGTGTTCAATTTGTTTGTGACATTGTGACATTGAACGAATGAGAGTACCTCTACTCATTGAATTATCATATGCAGACTCTTTCATTGAATGAACGAGTGTAGTAGGATACACTAAATTAAGTTTGTTCGATTGAAACGCGGAATAAGGTTTGATTCATTGAATCAACTATTGTAGTTTGATTCAATGATTCAATGAATGCAGTTCGTTTAAATAAATGAAAATTGTGAGCTTGACACATTCAATGAATGAGAGTTTGGTTCATGTATTGAACGTGTGCAGTTTGATAGAGACAATGCGTGAACCTTGTGCCATTGAATGAATGGGAGTAGCTATACTCATTGAATTCACATGTGCAGCGTCTTTCATTGAATGTAGTTTGTTTCACTAAAAAAGGGAGATAGGGTTGTTCCTTTGAAAGAAGGAATAGTGTTTAATGCATTGAATCAAGCATGCAGTTTGTTTCATTGAATGAAAGCGTTAAGCTTGACACATTGAATGAATGAGACAAGCTCTACTCATTGAATGCAGACGGGCAGTTTGGTTCATGGAGTGAATGCGTGCAATTTGATTGAGACAATGTGTGAAGCTTTTGACATTGAATGAATGGGTATCTGTATGCATTTAATTGAAAAATGCAGTTTGCTTCATGAACTAAATGTGTGCAATTTGTTTGATTGAATCAATGCGTTAAGAGAACCTCTGCTCTTTGAATTATCATGTGCAGTGTGTTTCAATGAATGAATGAATGTCGTAGGAATCATTAAATAAGTGAGTTAGGTTTGTTCGATTGAAACAAGGAATAAGGTTTGATTCATTGAATCAATGATTGTAGTTTGATTCAATGATTCAATGAATGCAGTTTGTTTCATTGAAGGAAAGCGTTAAGCTTGACACATTGAATGATTGTAAGAAGCTCCTTTCATTGAATTAAGATGGGCAGTTTGGTTCATGTAGAGAACGTTTGTAGTTTGATAGAGACAATGCGTGAAACTTGTGCCATTCAATGAATGCAAGTAGCTCTACTCATTGAATTGACAAGTTCAGCCTTTTGCATTGAATGAACGTGTGCAGTTTCATTCACTAAAATAGGAGAAAGTGAGGTCTGCAGATGCTGGAGATCAAAGTTGAAACTTTATTGCTGGAACAGCACAGCAGGTCAGGCAGCATCCAGGGAACAGGAGACTCGACGTTTCGGGCACAGGCCCTTCTTCAGGAATGAGCAGAGAGTGTTCAGCAGGAGAAGAAAAAAGGTAGGGAGGAGGGACTTGGAGGAGGGGCGTTGGAAATGTGATAGGTGGAAAGAGGTCAAGGTGAGGGTGATAGGTCGGAGTAGGAGAGGTCAAGAAGAAGACTGCAGGTCAGGAAGGCGGTGCCGGACTGGAGGGAT
>NW_025215178.1:52635-58801 GCF_004010195.1 Chiloscyllium plagiosum | reverse complement strand
TCTCCTGTTCCCTAGATGCTGCCTGACCTGCTGCGCTTAACCTCAGGACAATCAATCTCAGCTTCCTGACCTGCAGTCTTCTTCTTGTCCTCTCCGCCTCCATTCTACTCCGACCTATCACCCTCACCTTGACCTCTTTCCACCTATCACATTTCCAACGCCCCTCCTCCAAGTCCCTCCTCCCTGCCTTTTATCTTCTCCTGCTGAACACTCTCTGCTCATTCCTGAAGAAGGGCCTGTGCCCGAAACGTCGAGTCTCCTGTTCCCTGGATGCTGCCTGACCTGCTGTGCTGTTCCAGCAATAAAGTTTCAACATTCACTAAAATAAGCATGTTATATTTGTTTCATTGAAACATTGGATATCGTTTGATTCACTGAATCAATCATTAAAGTTTGATTCAATGAATCGAGGATGCACATTGTAACATTGTATGAAAGCGTTAAGCTTGACACATTGAATGAATGAGAGAAGCTCTTCTCATTGTATTAAGACAGGCAGTTTGGTTGATGTCGTGAACTTATACTGTTTGATGAAGACAATGCGTGACACTTGTGCCATTGAATGATTGAGAGTAGCTCTACTCATTGAATTGACAAGTGCAGCCTCTTTAATTGAATGTACGTGTGCAGTCTCTTTCATTAAATAAGGGTGGTAGATTGGTACCAATGAAACAAGGAATAAGATTTGATTCATTGAATTAATGATTGTAGTTTGATTCAATGAATGCAGTTTGTTTCATTGAATGAAAGCGTTAAGCTTGACACAAAAAATGAATAAGAATCGCTCTACACATTGAATTGACAAGTGCAGCCTGTTTCATTGAATGTGCGTGTGCAGTCACTTTCACTAAATAAGGGTGATAGATTTGTTCCATTGAAACAAGGAATAAGGTTGGATTCATTGAACCAATGATTGTAGTTTGATTCAATGAATGCAGTTTGGCACATTGAATGAAAGCGTTAAGCTTGGCACATTGAGAGAATGAGAGTCGCTGCACTCATTGAATCAATCTTTCATTGATTTAAAGTGTGCAGTTTCTTTCACTAAATAGGCGTGTTAAGGTTGTTTCATTGAAACATTGAATCACGCTTGATTCACTGAAACAATCATTAAAGTTAGATTCAATGAATCAAGCATGCAGTTTATGTCATTGTATGAAAGCGTGAAGCTTGACACATTGAATAAATGAGACAAGCTCTACTCATTGAATGTAGACGGGCAGTTTGGTTCATGGAGTGAATCTGTGCAGTTTTACTGAGACAATGTGTGAAGCTTGACTCATTGAATGAATGAGTAACTGCATGCATATGATTGACAAATGCAGTTTGCTTCATGAACTAAATGTGTGCAATTTGTTTGATTGCTTTAATGCGTTAAATGAGTACCTCTATTCATTGAATTATCACGTGCAGTGTGTTTCATTTAATGAACGAGTGTAGTCATTAAATAAGTGAGGAATCATTAAATAAGTGAGTTATGTTAGTTCTATTGAAACAAGGAATAAGGGTTGATTCATTGAATCACTGATTGTAGTTTGATTCAATGATTCACTGAATGCAGTTTGTTTCCTTAAATATAAATGGTGAGCTTGACACATTGAATGAATGAGAGAAACTCTACTCATTCAATTAAGACGGGCAGTTTGGTTCATGAATTGAACGTGTGCAGATTGATAGAGACAATCACAACTTGTCTGAATGAATGAGAGTACCTCTACTCATTGAATTGACAAGTGCAGCCTCTTTCATTGAATTAACTTCTGCAGTTTCATTCACTAAATTGCGTGTTAAGATTGTTTCATTGAAACATTGAATCACGCTTGATTCACTGAAACAATCATTAAAGTTAGATTCAATGAATCAAGCATGCAGTTTGTTTCATTGTATGAAAGCGTGAAGCTTGACACATTGAATGAATGATACAAGCTCTACTAATTGAATTAAGACGGGCAGTTTGGTTCATGGAGTGAATGTGTGCAGTTTGAATGAGACAATGTGTGAAGCTTGTGATATTGCATGATTGAATGATGCGAAAAACTGTCTCTTTGAATTAACACGAGCAGTTTGATTCATGGAGTGAATGTGTGCAGATTGATTGAGACAATGTATGAAGCTTGTGATATTGTATGAATGAGTTGCAGTATTCATTGAATTGACAAATGCAGTTTGCTTCATGAACTAAACGTGTGCAATTTGTTTGATTGAATCAATGCGTTCAGCTTGTGGCATTGAACGAATGAGAATTCGTCTACTCATTGAATTATCATTGAATTATCAATGATTGTAGTTTGATTCAATGATTCAATGAATGCAGCTTGTTTCATTCAATGAAAACGGAGAGATTGACACAGTGAATGAATGAGAGAAGCTCTACTCATTGAATTAACAAATGCATTGAATGACCGAGTGTCGTAGGATTCACTAAATGAGTGAAATGGTTTGTTCGATTGAAACAAGGAATACGGTTTGATTTATTGAATCAATGATTGTAGTTTGATTCAATGATATTCAGTTTGTTTCCTTAGATGAAAACGGTGAGATTGACACATTGAATGGATGAGAGAAGCTCTACTCACTGAATTAACACATTCAGTTTGTTTCATGGACTAAATGTATGCAGTTTGTTTGATTGAATCAATGCGTTAAGCTAGTAGCTTTGAACGGTTGAGAGAATCTCTACTCATTGAATTATCATGTGTAGTCTGTTTCATTGAATGAATGAGTGCAGGAGGATTCACTAAATAAGTGAGTTACGTTTGTTCCATTGAAACAAGGAATAATCGTAGTTAGATTCAATGATTCAATGAATGCAATTTGTATAATTGAATGGAAGCGTTGAGTTTGGAACATTGAATGATGAGAAAAACTGTCTCTTTGAATTAACACGAGCAGTTTGATTCATGGAGTGAATGTGTGCAGATTGATTGAGACAATGTATGAAGCTTGTGATATTGTATGAATGAGTTGCAGTATTCATGGAATTGACATATGCAGTTTGATTCATGAACTAAACGTGTGCAATTTGTTTGATTGAATCAATGCGTTCAGCTTGTGGCATTGAACGAATGAGAATACGTCTAACTCATTGAATTATCATGTTTAATCTGTTTCATTGAATGACCGAGTGTAGTAGGATTCACTAAATAAGTGAGATAGTTTGTTCAAGTGAAACAAGATATAAGATTTGATTCATTGAATCAATGATTGTAGTTTGATTCAATGATTCAATGAATGCAGCTTGTTTCATTAAATGAAAACGGTGAGATTGACACAGTGAATGGATGAGAGAAGCTCTACTCATTGAATTAACAAATGCAGTTTGTTTCATGGACTAAACGTATGCAGTTTGATTGAATCAATGCGTTAAGCTTGTAGCTTTGAACGGTTGAGAGAATCTCTACTCATCGAATTATCATGTGTAGTCTGTTTCATTGAATGAATGAGTGCAGGAGGATTCACTAAATAAGTGAGTTACGTTTGTTCCATTGAAACAAGGAATAATCGTAGTTAGATTCAATGATTCGATGAAGGCAGTTTGTATAATTGAATGGAAGCGTTGTGCTTGATACATTGAATGAATGAGAAAAGCTATGTCTTTCAATTAACACGAGCAGTTTCATTCATGTGTGCAGATTGATTGAGACAATGTGTGAAGCTTGTTTCATTGAGTGAATGAGAGTAGCTGTATTCATTGAATTGACAAATGCTGTTTGCTTCATGAACCAAATGTGTGCAATTTGATTGATTGCATCAATGCGTTGAAGCATTGAACGAATCAGAGTACCTCTAACTCTTTGAATTGACAAGTGCAGACTCTTTCATTGAATGAACGTTTGCAGTTTCATTCGCTTAAATAAGCGTGTTTAGTTTGTTTAATTGAATATTGAATAACGTTTGATTCACTGAATCAATCATTAAAGTTAGATTCAATGAATCAAGAGCGCAGTTTGTTTCTATGAATGAAAGCGTTAAGCTTGACACATTGAATGAATGAGAGAAGCTCTTCTCATTGTATTAAGACAGGCGGTTTGGTTGATGTCGTGAACATATACTGTTTGATGAAGACAATGCGTGAAACTTGTGCCATTGAATGATTGAGAGTAGCTCTACTCATTGAATTGACAAGTGCAGCCTGTTTCATTGAATGTACGTGTGCAGTCACTTTCACTAAATAAGGGTGATAGGTTTGTTCCATTGAAACAAGGAATAAGGTTGGATTCATTGAATCAATGATTGTAGTTTGATTCAATGAATGCAGTTTGGTACATTGAATGAAAGCGTTAAGCTTGGCACATTGAGAGAATGAGAGTCGCTGCACTCATTGAATTGACAAGGGTAGCCTCTTTCTTTGAATTAACGTGTGCAGTTTCTTTCACTAAATAGGCGTGTTAAGGTTGTTTCATTGAAACATTGAATCACGCTTGATTCACTGAAACAATCATTAACGTTAGATTCAATGAATCAAGCATGCAGTTTGTTTCATTGTATGAAAGCGTTAGGCTTGACACATTGAATGAATGAGACAAGCTCTACTCATTGAATGTAGACGGGCAGTTTGGTTCATGGAGTGTATGCGTGCAGTTTGATTGAGACAATGTGTGAAGCTTGTGACATTGAATGAATGAGTATCCGTATGCATTTAATTGAAAAATGCAGTTTGCTTCATGAACTAAACGTGTGCAATTTTTTTGATTGAAGCAATGCGTTATGAGAACCTCTGCTCTTTGAATTATCTTGTGCAGTGTGTTTCAATGAATTCAATGAGTGTCGTAGGAATCATTAAATAAGTGAGTTAGGTTTGTTCGATTGAAACAAGGAATAAGGTTTGATTCATTGAATCAATGATTGTAGTTTGATTCAATGATTCAATGAATGCAGTTTGTTTCATTGAAGGAAATCGTTAAGCTTGACACATTGAATGAATAAGAGAAGCTCTACTCATTGAATTAACACGTGCAGTTTGGTGCATGTGCAATTTCTTTCACTAAATAAGCGTGTTGAGTTTGTTTCATTCAAACATTGAATCACGCTGGATTCACTGAAACAATCAGTAAAGTTAGATTCAATGAATCAAGAATGCAGTTTGTTTCATTGTATGAAAGCGTCAAGCTTGACACATTGAATGAATGAGACAAGCCATACTCATTGAATGTAGACGGGTAGTTTGGTTCATGGAGTGAATCTGTGCAGTTTTACTGAGACAATGTGTCAATCTTGACTCATTGAATGAATGAGTAACTGCATGCATTTGATTGACAAATGCAGTTTGCTTCATGAACTAAATGTGTGCAATTTGTTTGATTGCTTCAATGCGTTAAAAGAGTACCTCTATTCATTGAATTATCACGTGCAATGTGTTTCATTTAATGAACGAGTGTCGTAGGAATCATTAAATAAGTGAGTTGTGTTAGTTCGATTGAAACAAGGAATAAGGTTTGATTCATTGAATCAATGATTATAGTTTGATTCAATGATTCACTGAATGCAGTTTGTTTCCTTAACTATAAATGGTGAGCTTGACACATTGAATGAAAGAGAGAAGCTCTACTCATTGAATTAACACGTGCAGTTTGGTGCATGGAGTGAACATGTGCAATTTCTTTCACTAAATAAGCGTGTTGAGTATGTTTCATTCAAACATTGAATCACGCTGATTTCACTGAAACAATCAGTCAAGTTAGATTCAATGAATCAAGCATGCAGTTTGTTTCATTGTATGAAAGCGTGAAGCTTGACACATTGAATGAATGATACAAGCTCTACTCATTGAATTAACACGCGCAGTTTGGTTCATGGAGTGAATGTGTGCAGTTTGAATGAGACAATGTGTGAAGCTTGTGATATTGTATGAATGAGTTGCTGTATTCATTGAATTGACAAATGCAGTTTGCTTCATGAACTAAACGTGTGCAATTTGTTTGATTGTTTCAATGCGTTAAGCTTGTGGCATTGAATGAATGAGAATTCGTCTACTCATTGAATTATATTGTGTAGTCTGTTTCATTGAATGACCGACTGTAGTAGGATTCACTAAATAAGTGAGATGGTTTGTTCGATTGAAACAAGGAATAAGGTTTGATTCATTGAATCAATGATTGTAGTTTGATTCAATGATTCAATGAATGCAGTTTGTTTCATTAAATGAAAACGGTGAGATTGACACATT
>NW_025215178.1:37506-48924 GCF_004010195.1 Chiloscyllium plagiosum | reverse complement strand
AACTAGTCATTTGGATACAGAACTGGCTCAAAGGTTGAAGACGGAGGATGGTGGTGGAGGGTTGAAGGAGAATACCAACAGACTGGTCAGCTCTGCAGAACAATGATAAATAGAATTCACCTTGGAATGGAGTGAGATGTTATAATGTGAGAGGTCATTAAGGCTGACAATGAGTAATTTGGTACAAAATTCCATAGATAACTGAAGGTTCAGCGCAGATAGGTAAAATGATTAAGAAGGCAGATGGAATACTTGTATTTATTATTCAAGGCATCGAATAAAAGAGTAAGGAGAAACTACTGTAATTGACCACAATTGGTACAGTTGAACACCACACTATAGGAAGAACACTTCTATTTCTTTTCCTTCCTCAGAAGGCTAGGGAAATTTGGCAAGTCCACAATAACTCTTCCCAATTTATATAAAAGCACCATCCAATCCATACTTGGCATGGCAACTGCTCTGCCCAAGACTGCATGAAGTTACAGTCGTGAATACAAACAATTTTCCATCCATTGACTCCATCTACATTTTCTGCTGCATTCAGAAATCAGCCAACATAATCAAAGTCCCGACCCACCCTGATTATAATCTCTTTGACACTCTTGGGGCGACATGGTGGCACAGTAGCACAGTGGTTAGTACTGCTGCCTCACAAAACCAGAGATCCGGGTTCCATTCCCGCCTCAGACGACTTTCTGTGTGGAGTTTTCACATTCGCCCCGTGTCTGCATGGGTTTCCTCCGGATACTCAGGTTTCCTTCCACAACCCAAAAATGTGCAGGTTAGATGAATTGGCCATGCTAAATTGCCCGTTGTGTTAGTTGAACGGACAAATGTAGGTGAATGGGTTTGGGTGGGTTGCACTTCGGTGGGTTGGTGTGGACTTGTTGGGCTGAAGGGCCTGTTTCCACATTGTAAGTAATCTAATCTAATCTCTTCTATTGGAAAGAACACACAAAACATTCAAGACCGCTTATTTCCTGCTGTTAAAAGATTTAGGAATGGACATCTCATATTTCAGAGTTGATCTTTTATCTGCACCTTTTTGTCTAACTGTAATACGATATAAACTTGATAGCAAGTACTGGATAGCACACAAAACAATGCTTTTCACTGGATCTTGGTACATGTGACAATAATAAATCCAATCAAATCAAATAATCTTATCATACTTTGGGGGAATCTGGTCTGGTCCATAACACCCTAAGTCTTTATCCCTCCATAGTTGACATTTCTACCCTGGGGTAAAGACTCTGACTAGCTATTCTATCCATGCCTTCATAATTTATAAACTTACATCAGATCACCCCTCAGCCTCAACATTCAAGTGAAAACAGTGATTTGTTAAATTGCACACAGCCATTCTTGATGGAGGTGACAGGTTTGCAGACTTTATGTCTGATCCATAGGTTGTGGAATCCCTTAACCCTGTCTACCTGTTGCTTTGTATGGTTCCTTACATTCAAGTATTTATTTGTTGTAGTTTCACCAGGTTAACACTTTACTTTTAGACATACCTAGTGAACAGATTTATCATTTAACCAAGTTTGATCGATGGTCCCATGTATAATCTTCCCATTCATCTACCTTCCCTGTTGTCATGTGTTTGGAATGTACTTTCTTCAGATCCTTCGTAAATTTGTGCAGCGCATCTTATCAATGGTCCACACTTCTGCTTCTGAGCATCAGTGGGGCAGAGAGTGAATATTTGTGGATAGGGTGGCAATCAAGGGGGCGGCTTCGTCAAGCTTCTTGAGTATTGCTGGAACTGCACCCACCCAGGCAGCGGAATATTCCGTTACACAGATGGTGAACAGACCTTGAGAGTCAACAGTGGTGTTATCTTTTGCAGGAGACTTAACCTCGATCTCCTTTGGAGCCACAACCCGTCTGCTCACAATCCTGTGCAAGACCGCCCCCCTGTTCTTGCCCTGCCCACCCCAATCCCGTCCAAAACCCCACCGCATCCGCCCCCACCTGCCCTGAACCCCACAGCCCCAACCCGCAACCCCATCCATGTCCACCCACCACCTGACCCCCATCCGCATCACTGCCCCCTCATCTGACCCACTCCCCCATCTGCCCTCACACCCCACTCTCTCCTCCAGGGGAGCCGGACTGTACACCAACAGTACCCTGCAGCTGCCTTTGTCGGGTAAGTCTCCAAACAGACAAACAGACACACACACAGCTTTTTGACAGTTCCACCTGAGCCCTGTACAGGGCAATGTTGGAGAGATTATCTGGGGAAGGGGGAGTTTAGAGTTAACCCCTGTGTAGAACTCCAGGGAGAGTATGGAAGAAGAGAGTGAGGGAAAGAGTGCCTGGACTGTCCAGGACTATTCTCGGCATTCGTTGAATCATTGAATCAAACTTTAATGATTGTTTCAATGAATCAAACGTTATTCAATTTTTCAATGAAACAAACGTAACACGCTTATTTAGTGAATGAAATGCACACGTTCATTCAATGAAAGAGGCTGCACTTGTCAATTCAAAGGGTTAGAGGTACTCTCTTTCGTTCAATGCTTCAAGCTTAACGCACTGATGCAATCAATCAAATTGCACACATTTGGTTCATGAAGCAAACAGCATTTGTCAAATCAATGAATACAGCTACTCATTCATTCAATGTAACAAGCTTCACACATTCTTGAAATATCAAACTGCACACATTCACTTCATGAAGCAAACTGCACGGGTTAAGTCAATAAGTAGAGCTTCTCTAATTCAGTCAATGTGTCAAGCTTAACGCTTTCATTCAATGAAACAAACTGCATTCTTGATTCATTGAATCAAACTTTAATGCTCGATCAAGTAAATCAAACGTTATTCAATGTTTCAATGAAACAAACTTAACACGCTTTATGGAGTGAACGAAACTGCTCACGTTCAAACAATGAAAGAGGTTGTACTTGTAAATTCAGTGAGTAGAGCGACTCTCATTCAGTCAATGTGTCAAGCTTAACGCTTTTATTCAATGAAACAAACTGCATTCATTGAATCAAACTTTAATGATTGGTTCAATGAAACTGTAATCAATCAATTACATTTGTTTCTTTGAATTAATGACACACGTTCAATACACGAACCAAACTGCCGGTCTTAATTCAACGAGTAGAGCTTCTCTCATTCATTCAATGTGTCAAGCTCACCATTTATATTTAAGGAAACAAACTGCATTCAGTGAATTATTGAATCAAACTACAATCATTGATTCAATGAATCAAACCTTATTCCTTGTTTCAATTGAACATTCCGAACTCACTTATTTAATGATTCCTATGACACTCGTTCATTCAATGAAACACACTGCACGTGATAATTCAATGAGTAGGGTTACTCTTGACGCATTGATTCACTCAAACAAATTGCACACATATAGTTTATGAAGCAAACTGCATTTGTCAATCAAATGCATACAGTTACTCATTCATTCAATGTCACAAGCTTCACACATTGTCTCAGTCAAACAGCACACATTCACTCCATGAATCAAACTGCCCGACTTAATTCAATGAGTAGAGCTTCTCTCATTCATTCAATGTGTTAAGCTTAACGCTTTCATACAATGAAACAAACTGCATTCTTGACTCATTGAATCTAACTTAAATGATTGTTTCAGTAAATCAAGCGATACACACAAGCACTCCTGTACATACGTACTCACTCACACACCCCTGTACACTCACACACAGACACACCTCAAAGAAGGCTGATCTTGCTAAGAATGACATCTAAGCCATGGTCTTCATCAATACATTCGCCACATGCCTGACTAGGATGTGAGAAACAGAACTAAGTAATTCTACAACAAATTGGATGGGGCAATGGGCTGAGGAGTGGTGGATGGGATTTTATTTAGATAAATGTGAAATGCTGCATTTTGGAAAGGCAAATCAGGACAGGACTTATACACTTAATGGTGAGGTCCTGAGGAATGTTGGTGAACAAAGGGACTTTGAGTGCAGGTTCATTGCTCCTTGGAAGGGAGTCACAGCTGGACAGAATTGTGAAGAAGACCTTTAGTACGCAAACAACCAGAAAAACTCACTTTGCTTCATAATCTGTTCAAATATAAGTGACAGAGAACACTAAAATTCCACTATTTAAGAAAACAATATCAATGTATTCTTTAATAACTGTTCACAACTCAAAGCCCCCTGCTTATTATCTGCCTCCAAATCTATAACAATATGTTGTTCTAGTAAAACATTTAATTATATCAACTTAATTTCAAAACCACAGGCTCTGTTTTCTTTTGTGTTTTCACTCTTCTGGCTGATCTCTCTGGGTCTTCTTAATTCTTTTTACTGCAAGTATGTTTCTCACGAAAAGGTACCTTTGATGGAGAGTGCTTTCTAATTTCTTTGAGTGCAAAATGTTCGAAGGGCGATTAGCTCTCCAGGAGTTTCTATCTCTCCAGTAGTTGCTCTCAGACCAATTTTCAAAATTCTGCAATCTTATACCCCCAACATCAGATCATCTCATTGGTTTGATGTTGGCCAAACAATATATTCAAACTTTATTGGTTTTTAATTTCCTGGGGCAAAATTAATTAAATTCAAGTTGTTGTCACAATAGCAACCAAAACTCAGGTATCGAATTCACAGCCAAAATTTTCAATTTTCCAATGCACTCTCGGTCTGCCATCTAGTCACATACGCAGATGATTGGAAGCACTCAGTTGAGAACAGCATTGTCTCTCTGTTAAGGGGACAGTACATGCCTTCAACATCGTAACAATTGAATGTAGAAGTTTGGAGGTCATGTTGCGGCTGTCCAGGACATTGGTTAGGACATTTTTGGAAATCTGGTCTCCCTGCGAGAGGAAGGATGTTGTGAAACTTGAAAGAGTTCAGAAAAGATTTACAAGGACGCTGCCAGGTTTGGAGGCTTTGAGTTAGAGGGAGGGGCTGAATAGGCTGGCACTATTTTCCCTTGAGAGTTGGAGGCTGAGGGGTTATCTCATAGAGATTTATAAGGTCATAAAGGGCATAGATAGGATAAATAGCCAAGGTCTTTCCCCGGGGTGGGGGAGTCCCAACTGGGAGGGCACAGGTTTAGAGTGAGAGGGGAAAGATTTAAAAGGAACATAAGGGACAAATCTTTCACACAGATGGTGGTGCGTATATGGAATGAGCTGAAATGAAATGAATTTAAAAGGATGGTTATTTGAATAGGAAGCATTTAGAGGGAAGTGCGACTAATGCTGGCAAATCAGACTATATTCATTTAGCATATCTGGTTGGTGTGGAAAAGTTCAACCGAAGGGTCTTTTTCTTTGTTGTACATTTCTACGTCTTTGTGACTCTTTGACGTCATCTAAGTCCTACAGACCTGCCCTATCCAGTTATGAATGATGGTGAACAATTAAACAACTCATTGCAGGAGCAGGCTCCACATTTACCTCCAATAATAATTTACAATGGTAGAGCCAAAACATCAGTGCAAAGATCAGGCTAAATCCATTGGCACAAATGTTCAGACAGAAATGTTGATGTCTTGCTCCAAATTGACCTCCTCTCGCGGACAAAGGCTGAAGCTCTGACAACATTCCAGCAATGGGACAGATGACATGTACTCCAGTGTTTGTTGTATCCTGAGACAAGCAGTTCCTGCTGAAGCACAGTACTGGCTTTTACCTGAGAGAGTGGAAACTTGACATGTGATGTGCAAAAAAAGCAGGACAAGCCAACCCAGTGAATTAGAGCCCCAGCTCAATCATGAAAATGTGAAGGAAAGCTTCACATACAGTGTTATGAAGCAGCATCTGCTCAGCAACAACTCCTGATCACATTTCAACCTTTGGTCAAACATGGACAGAAAGAATTGAATTCCAGAGGTGGGGGAATCTGATTGTGCTTAATGTAACAATATGGCAGTGAACCCTTGTTAATTGAAGGAAACAGGGAGAAGGTGAGGACTGCAGATGCTGGAGACCAGAGTTGAAAAGTGTGGTGCTGAGTGTGGACGCTCCTGGATCAATGAGTTCGACACGCGGCTAGACATCGAGCATTTCTTCGGCCGCCTTCGCCTCCACGCTTTCTTCTTCAACCAGGACTCTCGCCCACCCTCTGACGACCCCTTCTCCCGCCTCCAACGCACCCCATTCACCTGGACACCCCATGCTGGCCTCTTACCCACCCTCGATCTCTTCATATCCAACTGCCGCCGTGACATTGACTGCCTCAATCTGTCCACCCCTCTCACCCACTCCAACCTCTCACCCTCACAATGCGCAGCCCTCCACTCCCTTTGCTCCATCCCCAACCTCGCCATCAAACCGGCAGACAAGGGAGGCGCAGTGGTAGTTTGGCGGACCGATCTTTACATCGCTGAAGCTAGATGCCAACTTGCGGACACCTCCTCCTACTGCCCCCTTGACCATGACCCCACCTCCCACCACCAAAGCATTTATTGGAGGAGGGATAGAATTTTGGAGACACACGATCATACTGCAGGTGCACAAAACTCAGGTGTGACCACACTTGGAGTACTGCGTATGTTTCTGCTTGCTGCAGAAACATGGAGCGTTTGGAAAGGGTTCAAAAGAGATTTACGAGGATGTTGCCTGATTTGGAGGGAAGGTCTTAGAAGGAAAGTCTGAGGTAGTTGCCGCTGTTTTCATTTGAATTTATCTATATAAGATAATCAGAGGGTTAGATAGGGTGGACAGTGTTATGATTTTTTAAGTGTACCATACCTTCAAGAGAGTTGAAAGGCTCCCCAGAGTACTGGAAAAATGAAAAATGTAATGTTTGGTTAAACAGCTAGCTGTATCTGGATTGCTATGAGAAAAATTCAAATTCAAATTCAGCCAATCAGTTTAAATAATGTGTCAAAATGCCAAATGCTAATCAAGTTTGCAGTGTTTTGACAATATTAAAACCAATGAAACAATCCAATCTTTTGGGGTATAAATATCAAACATTTTTAACAGTTTGCCAGAGCGGCAAAGTGCAGCAATCCGCCAACAAGTCCGGCCTGGTAGCATAAAGATCTGCTCTCTTACAGTTACCTTTATCAGCCAAAGACCTGGGAAGCAGAATCCCCAAGAATAAGAAAAGAAGACAGGAATATGGAGAAGAATCGACAGCTGGCTGGTTTTGAAATAAGATTTTTTTAAAAAATCGTAATCAGGATTTTTTGATCGGACTATTATTATAGAGGTGGAGGTATCAGTGTGCATATCAGTCAATTGGTGCGTAAAAACGGCGAACTTGCAAAATTTTGGGCAATGCCATGATGACCTTTGAAAAGGTAAGGTGCTTTTCGGTGATTAAACAGAAGAACAAATGTCTGTGGGTAAACAGTTTGCAGGTGCCCAAATTGACAGAATGGATCAAACCCGTTCAGTTATCAGGCCCAAGCAGCATTTTTACCCAGGCAACAGTTCAAATGCTGCCAATTAACTTAAAACGGCACTTAGAGATTAAGGATCCATTTTAGAATTAACAATATGAAATCAATCATATAATAAGAATTTCTTGTGTCAAGGAGATATATATATATAACAGAGAGGCAATTGGACAGAGGGGTAGAGTCCACTGCTCTCTGAAAAATTATGACAGGGACGTGACATCTGTGAAAGAAATATTGGGGTCTCAGAAAAAATCTCCATGCTCTGCCTAAAAAGCTCTATCCATCAATAAAGATGCACAACACGCTGAGCAAATATTCTTGAAACTAGAAAACAACTGAGAAGGCATTTCAGACAGAGAAAGATGAGGGAATAAGATACAGAAATATCAAGAGAGTCCATTCTGGATAAACTTTGAGAAACTAAGTTTAATTTTGTTCTTACTACTAATGGATTTATGAGTGGACTCCGTATTAGTGAAACCGCATATCAGGAAAATCTTGTTTTATTCCAGAATAAGTAATTAGTTACAGAGAGACTGTTCAGTTTGTTGGTGGTTTGTTCACTGTTAAAGTTAGAATCATAGAATCCCTAGAGTAGAGAAACAGGCCCTTCAGACGAACAAGGACCACACTGACCCTCCAAAGAGTAAACCATTTAGATGCATTCCTCTACCCTATGAACTATAGGTTAACTATATTTACCCCTGACTAATGCACCTAACTTACACAACCGTGAACACTATGGCCAACTTAGCATGCCCAATTCAAGTAACCCGCACATCTTTGGATTGTGAGAGGAAACAGGAGCACGTGTTTGAAGCCCACCCAGACACGTGTAGAATGTGATAACTTAACATAGAGGCTGGAATCGAACTTGGGTCTTTAGCGTTGTGAGGCAGCAGTGCTAGCCCCTGAGCCACGGTTTCACCCCTAGACAGGAAAATAGTAATTGCTAATTACAGAAAGCGTGAAAGGATCCCATTTCATTGAACCACTTCTTTATAACAAACTGGGTGTCAAAAAGAAGGTGGGTTACATCACTTGTCACACTCCCTTACCATATTATAAGGTGAGGAGATCTTCGCTGGATGCATTGCTTTTAATTATTAAATGGATGTTGACCTACACTTCATAATATTATATAGAGTTCAAAGTGTGTAAAATGAATGATATATTGGTATTTGGGGCATAGCAGGAAAAATGTGTCTGTGTTTGAATAGATTGGAGGTTTGAATGGAAAAACAGTGTATTAATCCAATGGAGAGATTGCAAAGCTGAGGAACAGAGGAATCAGGCAACTGGATCGCAAAAAAAACACATTGCGTGCACAGCATAGGGAGGCAATATAAATCTTCAAACCTTTTGAAGACAATACATTGAGGAGTAGGGAAGATTTCCTACAGTTTTGCAGGGAACGGTGAGACTACTTCAGGAGAGCTGAGGGCCCAATGACATGAAAAGCAGTCCAGAGAAGATTTACACAACTGATTCCTGTGAAGAGCATTTATCTCCGGAGGAAACAAAGTCAGATTGGCCTTGGATCAGTTGGAGTTTAGGCAAATGACGCATGATCCCATTTGAACCCATAATATTCTGAGTAGTCTATTCAAGGTGAATGCTGAAACAATATTTCAATTTGTGGGAGTGATTTCCAGAAATGGATGGACTCTTGGAAACTGGAGAATATCTCAGTGAAGGAGTTGGTGATTGTGTTAACCATCTCAATGTGATCTGCGTCTGTGGGAACTTCCCTCCCAGAGAGGGATGCAAGGTAAGACATTGAATATTCTTAAGACACAGTCAGTTTATCGGCTATAATTTATGAATTAAAGTTATAGGGCATAGCAGGAATGTGTGTTTCTGGCCACAGTCAGAGCATTCATGATCTTATCACATGGCAGACTTGGTTCAAGTTGTCCAATCACTTACTCCTAATCTTAGTTTCTACGTTGCTATTGCCTTTAGATACTGACAAATAATGAACGCATTCTCAAGCGGACAAAGGCTCTCCCTTTCAGAATGATGAGCACAACTTGTGATTTTTAATCAGCACTGCGAAAGCACTTGTGGAAGTTTCATGGAGTTACAGAAAGGTCAGATGCTTAGGTCAAAGTTAAAGCCTCATTAAAACTGCGTTAGAAATCAGATAGGTTAGAATGGATGCCTTTAATAGAGCAGATTCCTGTCAGTTGCTCTTGTAAGGTGAATTACGTTAGCAAGACCAACATTTATTGCCTGTGTCTAATTTCCATTCAGAATAGTAAGCCCCAGTGATCCTCGTGGTGCAGGGACACTAACTGTTATGTTTCAAAGAGAGCCACAGGATTATGAACAAGTGACAGTGAATGGACAATGATATTGATTCAAGCCAGGATGCTATGTGACCTTGGAACTTGTATTCCTCACCACACGATGCTCACAGCGATGGAAATAGTGGGACAGTCTCTTGCTGTTCTTATTTTGGGGAATTTACAGTGATGTAGTTAAGGTCTTTTCTGAGGAAGTCGGAAATAGCATTTTGAACACAGCGCTGAACTCTCCTTTTACCTACGCTCTGCCACCTCTGCATATTTTATTTATAAAGCTTGTGAATAATTTAGGATGGACTAGGATTTAGCACTTTGCACTGGAACATTTGTATTTTCCGTGACACTGAAGTATGTCCTTTGTAACATTCCCAACGATCATCAGAGCTGAAAAATATCTGCGGAATTTACGGTTTCATTCATTTTTTGTTTGAAAGAGTGAGTGTGATGAGGGTAAAGATTCAATTAAATTGCACGCAATGGACAGACTTTCCGAGTTCAAATAATATTCTCACGTTTTCCTTGAATTGGAAGCAAATTATTAGAACAAACGCCCATTGTTGCACGTATTGCAAAAAAAAAAGAAACATTGAGGCACGCACTAGGCGAGAAAATAGATGTCGTCTGCACTTGATGGAGTTACAGAAATTCAGGATAGCTGCACAATCTGAACAAGAATCAAGTGATAGAAAAAACGTATAACAAGTCTTAGACCATGACCCCCACCATCGCACATCAGGCCATTGTATCAACTGCGATAATTGATCTAATTTCTCCTGGTGATGCCCTCCTCCACCCCCACACTGCCCTCCCAACCCCAGCCAATGGCCCAAAGCTGATGACCCTCTGATAGCACAGTTCGTTTCCATCTCCTCCATATATCCACAAACAGGGTGGCCCAGGAAGCCGCATTGCTTCAGTCTGCACCTGCTACAAACAACTCATCTCTTCCTACTTTGACTCAGTAATCCCTCCTGGTCCAGTCTTTGCCCATCTTCATCCGTGATTCATCTGACACTTTATACCACTTTCAGAATTTCCATTTTGCAGATTCCATCGACCTCCTCTTCCCCATGGTCGTACCATCCCATTATACATCCACCAATATCCCTCCCCAACCCCCACCCCCATTATGATGGTCTCAGGACTCTCTGCTCTTCCTGGAACAAAGGCCTTAACTGCACCCAAACACCACCACCATCCTCCAACGGGCTGAGCCCGTCCTCACTCTCAACAAACTTTCTTTTTAACATCCCCATGATCACTCTAACTTTGCCTTTCCTACACATCTTTGCTCTCTTCTGGTGGATCTTGTGCCCCAGCTCCTGACTACTGTTTGGAGGCCTGTACAAGCCTCCAGTTATGTTTTTTTCACTTTTTCGATACCTCAATTCTACCCACACAGATTCCCCATCATCTGACCCTACTCAATTTCTTACTATTAATTTAGTTTTATTTCTTACCAATAAGGCAACCCTACATCTCCGCCCACCTGCCTATCTTTTCATTAAGATGTATATCCTTGAATATCCAGCTCACAATCCTGATACCCTTGCAGCCATGTCTCCGTGATGCCCGCCACGTCATACCTGCCAATTCTGATCTGCGTCACTAGCTCATTTACTCTATTCCTTCCACTGCATACATTCAGATATAACACCTTCAATCCTGTATTAATCGTTCTTCTTCACGTTGTCATTCGTTTGTCCAGTGTGCTTGAAGTTTGATTGCTAACACTCTCCAT
>NW_025215178.1:29373-37096 GCF_004010195.1 Chiloscyllium plagiosum | reverse complement strand
GCATTGATTCAATCAAACAAACTGCACACATTTAGTCCATGAAACAAAGTGCACCCGTTCATTCAAAGAGTAGAGCTCTTCTCTATCATTCAACGCCTCGTGCTTAACGCTTTATTTCAATGAAACAACCTTAATTCATTCATTCATTCATTCATATTTCAATCTTGGATTGATAAAAACAATCGTAATTTATTGATTTAATGGTCGAAATTTCACTCTCTTGTGGACGTAACAGCATTCATGCCATTAATGAAACAAACTGAAAACATTTATTCAATGAGGAACACTGCAAGTCCTATTCCAATGAATCTAGCTTTTGCCATTCATTCAATGAAAGAAACGGCACGCGTTCTTTCAATAATACAAACTGCATGCATTTATTAAATGAAACAGGCTGCACGTGTAAATTCCATAAGTAAAGCTTTTCTTCTTTATTCAATGTCTCGAGCTTAGCACTTTCATTCAATGAAACCAACTGCATTCATTCAATCATTGAATCAAACTGCAATCATTGAGTCAATGAATCAAACAGTATTAATGGATTCAATCAAACAAACTTAACTCGTGAATCAAACTACACCCATTCATTCAATGAAATTCACTGAGTGTCTTTATTAAAAGTGTAGCGCTCCGGCCATTCATTCAATGCACGAGCAAAACGCATTCATATATTCAAAGATGCAGACCACGACTTAATTCAATGAGTAGAGCTTTTCTCATTCATTCAATGGGTCAAGCTTAACGCTTTCATTCAATGAAACAAACTGCGTTCATTGAAACATTGAATCAAACTACAATCATTGATTCAATGAATAAAACCTTATTCTTGTTACAATCAAACAAACCTATCTAGTGAACCAAACTGCATACGTTAATTAATGAACGCGGCTGCACTTGTCAATTTAATGAGTAGAACTACTCTCATTCATTCAATGGCACAAGTCTCCCGCATTGTCTCTAACAAACTGCACACGTTCACTACATGAACCAAACTGCTCGTCTTAATTCAATGAGTATAGCTTCTCTCATTCATTCAATGTGTCAAGCTCGCCGTTTTCATTTAATAAAACAAACTGCTGTCATTGAATCATTGAATCAAACTCCAATCATTGATTCAATGAGTCAAAGCTTATTTCTTGCTTCAATCGAACAAGTTAACTCACTTATTTAGTGAATCCTACTACACTCTATCAAACAGACAGCACATGATAATTCAATGAGTAGAGGTACTAAATCGATCCCCTAGTACTCTGGTCCAAGCACGGTTTGGAAGAAGACCACGCCATTGGATGCCAATCTGTCCGTTTACTCTGCTTTGCGAATCAATTGGATTGTTGTTATTCTGTTCCTTTCAATAGCAGGGTCTTTACACAGCAAACCTAGTGGGTCACAAAGTGCCCAGTGTCTTTGTGTCCACAGCCCTGCTAAGGGAGCATCCAGTGCCAAGCAATGAGTTCTAAGGAGTCTCAGGAGTGGCTCTAGGAAAGGCTGCATGCAGTAATGGTTGGACCGAGGGACTGAGAGGAATAACTTGGGAACCAGTGACATTGCACTCACACAAGTGGCCAGGCAAGTATCCTGAACACCCAGGGTATCCTGAACACCAGGGTCACTTTTACGAAAATCGGTTGCATTTGCCGCATTTCTTCATCGACCTGAAACAGAAATGGCACAAACAAGCAGATAGACAGTGGAGAGACGAAAGGAGCTAATGCTCCTAATGCAAACATGGGGAGATTGTACAAAGGCCACAGACATAGGCTCCAGAGATTGGAATTGAACCCGAATCCCTGGCACCGTGAGGCAGCAGAGCTATGTCACCAAGCCACCCAACGATGGCTAACAGGATTAGTGTAGTGTAGTTGCATGTTGCCTTCTGCAGTCAATTCCCTGGAATACTCTCCCTCAGTCCCGATAAGACTGGGAAGCCTGATTAGCAGAGGATAATTTAAAATAAACAATAAGGTGGAAAATATGGAATGTATAAGCTAGCTCCCCATATGAAAAGAGACTGCAAGAGTTTAGTTAAGATCTATAACAGGAAGAGATGCAAAAGTGAACATTGGACAACTTGAAAACGAGGCCAGCTACAGAGAAATGGAGGACAAAGAATTGCAGGATGAAATGAATAGGTGCTTTGCATCAGTCCTCATAATGGTTGGCAACTAGCAGCATTCCAGAACGTCAAGACAGTCAAGGGCGAGAGATGAGTGTAGTGGTCGATGCTGATGAGAATGTGGTGTGGAAGCTGCAATATTTGAAGATGGATACATCACACAGACTGGAAGGCTAACAACCCAAACTTCTGAAGGAAATAGGGGAGAAAATTGTGGAGGCAGTGGTGATGGATTTTCAGAAATAAATGTCCTCAGGGAGCGTCGCAGAGAACTGGAAAATCAGAATGTAAAATCTCTGTGCAAGGAAAGAAGGGAGGCAAAAGACAAGAAATCATAAGGCAGTTAGCCTGACATCGGTCACTAATCGGGTTTTCGAGCCCACTAGTAACAATGAGGCCGCAGAGTAGAGTCATAGAGATGTACAGCATGGAAACAGACCCTTCGGTCCATCTTGTCCATGCCGAACCAGATATCCCAATCTCATATCGTCCCATTTGCCAGCATCCAGCCCATATCCCTCTAAACCCTTTTTAATCATATTCCCATCCTGATGCATTTTAAATGTTGCCATTGTACCAGCCTCATTAGCCATGGTTGATTTATCTCTTCAATTAGATTTTTATACATTTGATGAATGTATAATGTTATTAATGATGTATCTTTTCAAATTCGAGCTATTGCCTGTCTCCTGGCAAAGCTTTTAGTGATTTGCCCAAGACACCAACTTGCCAACTCAGCCAACTTGCCACTCATACCCTCTTAGTTTCCTTTGTTCAGATACCAATTTCTAGTTTCAGAATGAACTACGGTACTGTCAGATCTCACAGGGTCCATTGTAGTAACGTTATTAATTAGACTTCCTCATTGTATAGGACTAAATCTCTAATTGATTGTGCTATGTTAAATTTCAACTGAGGAATTGTGGGTGGTATTAATTGCACAATTGTCATCGAACATTCCCACTTTTGAACTTATGATGGAGGGAAACGTATTGATGAAGCAGCTGTAGATGGCTTGGTCTGGGATATTTCGCTGAAGAACTGGGCCCTTGTAATGCAGTACTTGGAGGTGCATAGTAAAATAGGGCTGAGTCAGCATGACTTCTGAATTTTGTTCATCTATTGTTTACAAGTTGCATAAGTAGAGATATAAAAACAGTTAAATTAATAAAAAAACAAATTCAGCACTAGCTAAATACAATAACGATGGCGGGTCGGGGCATGTGTTGTTTCTGCATAATGTGGTAGCTGGAGATATTCACTGTCTCATTCAGCAATCCTAACTTGCGTTGTGACGAGTTCACTGAACGTGCTATCCACTCCCTCCTCAGCATCGCAGATGCTCCACAGTGAGTCAATCCTTAGCTCCAGAGCCGTCATGCGGTCAAACAACAGCTGCAGCTGGATACATTTCTTACAAGTGTAAGAGTCAGGAACGTCAGACACGTTCCTAAGGTCCCACATCAAGCAATAGTCACATGCCACGGGTTTGAGGCACTGCCATTGTAAGCTTAACTTTATACGAACTAACTAAAACCAAACAATACACTTAAATAAATGAAAAAGACGGATAAGAAATAAAAGCCTTACCTTACAGGATCTTTTTCTTCTGGTTAGTTGGGGGGAGGGGGGCGTTAGGGAGATTTACGTGTAGTACCTTGGTATAGCCACTGCCCAAATATAAATTAAGCCCTAAACTTACCGGCAGCCCTTACTTCACTCCTCCTTCTCTCCTTGCCGCTCTGGAAAAATAGAGTTCGTTGTCAAGTAGGTTTGGTGGAGGTAATAGATAACAGATCCTGTCATCACTGGACTGATTCAGAGGACTCCTCTTTCCCAGTTAATGAACTCACTCTTCAGTATTTATTGTTGAGTCTGTCCATTTTAAAGAAAAAAGTAATTTCCGGAGTTGTGCTGAAATGATATTTAAAATTTCATGCAACAAGACTCTTCAATGTGGCAATGAGGTTAGGAATAGGATGGTAGTAGAGTTAAATACATGGACAAAGAACTGGTAGAGGAGGCAGCACTTCCGATATGTGTACCATTGGAATTCCCGAGTCCCTCTCTCAATCAAATTTCTATAATATTAATATCGCAGTTATATATACCGACCCAAGCTCCAAGTTCATTCGTCTTGCCTGTCATACTCCTCACATTATAATCAGCGCACTTCAGACTGCCAGGCCTATTGTGTTCAGTAACCTCTGTCTGTTTGTTGTTGGTCTTAGCTGTACTTGGATTAGTCACCAATCCCGCCTCAGTCGTGTACTTGTGAACCTACTGCTCTGGTTCCCACTGTTCTCCCCTCCCTCCAACGACCACACGAGCTTAAACCCTTCTGTTTGACAACAGCAAACCTGCCTGCCAGGAGATTGCTGCCCGTTCAGGTCCATCCCGTTCTTCTTGCGAACATCCTACCGACCTGCAAATCCCAATGATCCACATATCGGAGATTGCTGTCAATTAAGTTCCATCCCGTCCATCTTGTATATATACTATCGACTCAGGATCTGATGGCATTGGGCTGAAGTGTGTTTCTGTCAACGCAATGATTATTATGGGTAAGGCAGATGAGCTTACAGCCTGATTCAAGACATGGGACCATTATGTTGCAGCCATTACAGGCACTTAATTTGGAGAGGGACAGGACTGGGCGTTCAACGTTCCAGGGTATTGTTGTGTTAGGTGAGATAGAAAGGAAGGTAAAAGTGGTGGAAGAGCTGTATTAATAATCAGGGATCATGTTGCATTTGCACTCAGAGAGGTCGTACTGGAGGGCTCATCCACTGAGACAATATGAGTAGAGCACAAAAATAAGATTGATGCAATTACTGTATTCGGATTATACTATACTCCTTTCAACAGCCACCGAGGCTTTGGGAACACATGTGTGGGCCAGTTATGGAAAGGTGTAATAAAAACAGAGATGTCACAGTAAGTGACTTCAACATCCCCAATATTGACTAGAACTCCCTGAGAGCAATGGCTTAGATGGGGCAGAATTTGTTTGGTGCATCCAAGCGGGTTACTTGAAACGGTATGTGCATAGTCCACTACAGAAGGGTCATACTGGACCTCGTGTTGGCTCATGAGCCTTCAGGTGACTGACATTGCATGGGGACAGCATTGTGGAATCATTTTGGAAACTCCTTCAGTTTTACGATAGCTAAGAACATGGATAAGTCAGGATCTTTTGAGAAGCTATGGAATTGGAGTAAGGCAAGTTATGTCAGTATCAGGCAGGAGCTAGGGAGTATTAATTGCGAGGAGTAGCTATCAAGCAAATCCACATTTTGTGTGTGGCCACTGTTTATTGTGTCCTTCACTGAATCAGTTTGTCTCTACAGGCACATAACATTTTTATTGTGGGTCAGAGAACCTCAGAATTAATAGCGCACAGATGGAAGCCGTTCAGACTTTCGTACGAGCTCTCCAACTACGCTGTCTGAAGGCAGAGAGAGTTATTGGAGATAGACAGAGAGAGAGAGAGAGAGAGAGAATGAAATAGAGAGAAAGAACGTGAAGGGAGATAAACAGAGAGAAGAGAAAACGAAATTCCAGAGAGAGTAAGAAATGAAGAGGTGTGAATCGGGGATGAAATGAGATTATTCAGCCAGAAGGTGACGAATCTGTGGAACTTATTGCCTCAGGAGGATGTGGATGTAAATAATTCAGTGTATTTAACTCAGAGATAGATAGGCTCTTGTCAGGATGTGGTGCTGGAAAAATACAGCAGGTCAGGCAGCATCTGTGGAGCAGAAGAATAGAAGTTTCGGTCAAAAGCCCTTCGTCAGAAAAGGGCTGGTGACAGTCTTTTGCACAAAACGTCGATTCTCCTGCTCGGATACATCCTGACCTGCTGTGCTTTTCCAGCACCACTCTGTCGACTCTAATCTCCAGTACCTGCAGTCCTCACTTTCACCTGATAGATAGGTTCGTGACGAGTAAGGGAATCAAGGGTTACAAATGGTAGGTAAGAGAACGGGGTTGAAAAACAATTCAGCCATAATCGAATAGTGGAATAGACTCGATGGTCCAAGTGGCCTACTCCTATATCTGATCATAGAATTACAGAAAACTTATAGGGTGGACAATTTCCCATGGCCAACTCACCTAACCTGCAATCCTTTGGACCGTGGGACGAAACAGTAACACCTGGAGGAAACCCACACAGACGCAGGGAGAATGTAAAATCTCCACATTGCCAACAGTCCAAGGCTGGAATAGAAGCCAGATCGCTGGCGCTGTGAGGCAGCAGTGCTAATCACTGAGGCAGCATGGTGCCTTAGTGCCATCCAGATGGCGTTACGGTCTGTGCGTCTTCATGAGGTTTCCAATTTTCCAGTTATCATTTCTGGTATATAGTTTACCATCGTTTACCAACACTTTCCTGATTATTACAGTCACTTTTGGTTTCAGCTCGACTGCAGAAAGCTACACCACAGACTAACTTGGGGACCCTTGTGTATAAATCTCAGAAAGGTGGTATACAGGATCAGCAGGTCATAGAGAAGGCAAATGGAATGCTGGCATTGATTCGAAAGGGAATGGAGAATACAAATAGGGAAGGCTTGTAACAAGTATTAAGGGCTCCAGTCAGCCCACACTGAGAATACTCTGAGCAGGTCTGGTCCCCTACCTAGAGAGAAAATGTTCTTGCATTGGAGTCAGCCCAGAGAAGTTTCACCACACTGTTCCTCAAAATGGAGGGATACAGTTGAGAAAAGGTGGAGAAGGTTGAAATTGAACTCATGAGAATGTAGAAAATTAGACAAATTTAATGATGCATCGAGGATTCTTTGGAGTTCTTACAGGATTTGTACTGAGATGTTATTTCACTGAAGAAGGATCTCTAACCGGAGATAAAGGGGATCACAGGCACGAGGGAAGGTTACAAAGAAAAACAGCGTTGTAGAGCTGTAGGAGCTACAGAGGTAGGGAGGAATGTAGGGGCTCGGCCTTATACTGATAGGGATGTTCGTTGGCTGTGCAGGAATTTAATGAGTTAGGAAGGTTCGAAGGGGCAGGATCAGTTCACAGAGCCAGGGAGAATTGTAGGGATTCGAGGAGCCAGAGATGCTGAGGGTGTTCGGATAGCAGGATTTCAGAGAGTTAGTGAGGGCTGTGGAGCCAGGTTTGCAGCATTCCCCTCATTTATGCAGAGATGTGGTGTACTGTTCTGGATGAGGTTACAGAAATCAAGAGCGTTGTAGATGCTGGAAGATATTGCAAAGCTGTAGTATTTGAGGAGGTTAGAGGGACATGATGCATTGAAGGGTTGGAGACTGCTACAGGTATTAAACATGCTGAAAGGAATCAACAACATCACTAGGAGAAAGTGAGGACTGCAGATGCTGGAGATCAGAGCTGAAAAATGTGTTGCTGGAAAAGCGCAGCAGGTCAGGCAGCATCCAAGGAGCAGGAGAATAGATGTTTCGGGCATAAGACGTTCTTCAGGAATGAGGAGGGTCTGCCAGGCAAGCTAAGATAAAAGGTAGGGAGGAGGGACTTGGGGGAGGGGCGTTGAGAATGCGATATGTGGAAGGAGGTTAAGGTGAGGGTGATAGGCCGGAGGGGGGTGGGGGTGGAGTGGTCGGAAAGAGG
>NW_025215178.1:27105-29264 GCF_004010195.1 Chiloscyllium plagiosum | reverse complement strand
CTTGGAGGGAAGTGAGGGGGGAGGTGTGGGCACAAGTTTTGCATTTCTTGCGGTTGCAGGGGAAGGTGCCGGGAGTGCAGGTTGACAGAACCCCACTGGTCCTCACCTCCCACCCCACTAACCTCCAGATACATCGTACCAGTGGGTGGCACGGTGGCACAGTGGTTAGCACTGCTGCCTCGCAGCGCCAGAGACCCGGGTTCAATTCCCGCCTCAGGCGACTGACTGTGTGGAGTTTGCACATTCTCCCCGTGTCTGCGTGGGTTTCCTCCGGGTGCTCCGGTTTCCTCCCACAGTCCAAAGATGTGCAGGTCAGGTGAATTGGCCATGCTAAATTGCCCGTAGTGTTAGGTAAGGGGTAAATGTCGGGGTATGGGTGGGTTACGCTTCGGCGGGTCGGTGTGGACTTGTTGGGCCGAAGGGCCTGTTTCCACACTGTAAAGTAATCTAATCTAATCTAATCATCCTTCATCATTTCTGCCACCTCCAAACAGACCCCACCACCAAGGATATATATCCCTCCCCTTCCCTATCAGCGTTCTGGAAAGACCACTCCCTCTGTGACTCCCTCGTCAGGCCCACACACCCACCAACCCAACCTCCAATCCCGGCACCTTCCCCTGCAACCACAAGAAATGCAACACTTGCGCCCACACCTCCCCCCTTACTTCCCTCCAAGGCCCCAAGGGATCCTTCCATATCCGTCAGTACGTTGACAGGCCGACGAGGGGAAAGACCATTCTGGACTTGATGCTCGGAAACGAGCCGAGGCAGGTATAAGATCTTGTGGTGGGAGAGCATTTTGGTGATAGTGACCACAACTGCCTCACATTCTACATAGCTATGGAGAAGGAGAGGATTAGGCAAAATGGGAGGATACTTAATTGGGGAAGAGGAAACTATGATGCGATCAGACATGAGTTAGGAAGCATGGATTGGGAGCAATTGTTCCATAGTAAAGGCACTATACCGTGGAGACTGTTTAAGGGACAGTTGTTGCAAGTGATGAATAAATATGTCCCTCTGAGACAGGCAAGAAGTGGTAAGATAAAGGAACCTTGGATGATGAGAGCGGTGGAGCTTCTCGTCAAAAGGAAAAAAGGTAGCTTACATAAGATGGAGGAGGTTAGGGTCAAGCTCAGCTCTAGAGGATTACAGGCAGGCGAGGAAGGAGCTCAGAAATGGTCTGAGGAGAGGCAGGAGGGGGCACGAGAAAGGCTTGGCAGAACGGATTAGGGAGAACACAAAGGCATTTTACACTTATGTGAGGAATAAGAGAATGGTCAAAGTAAGAGTAGGGCCGATCAGTGACAGCATAGGGAATTTGTGTGTGGAGTCTGAGGAGGTAGCGGAAGCCCTAAATGAGTTTTTTGCTTCTGTATTTACGAAAGAAACGAATTTTGTAGTGAATAAACCTTTGAAGAGCAGGTAAGCATGCTGGAATGGATAGAGATAGAGGAAGCTGATGCGCTGAAAATTTTGTCAAGCATTAAGATTGACAAATCGTCAGGCCTGGACGAGATTTGTCCTCGCCTGCTTTGGAAAACGAGAAATGCAATTGCTTCGCCACTTGCGAAGATCTTTTCATCCTCGCTCTCCAGTGGAGTCGTACCTGAGGACTGGAGAGAGGCAAATGTAATTCCTCTCTTCAAGAAAGGAAATAGGGAAATCCCCGGCAATTACAGACCAGTAAGTCTCACGTCTGTCGTCTTTAAGGTGTTTGAAAGGATTCTGAGGGATAGGATTTATGACCATCTGGAAGTGCATGACTTGATTAAATGCAATCAACACGGCTTTGTGAGGGGCAGGTCATGCCTCACAAACCTTATCGAGTTATTTGAGGATGTGACTAGAAACGTCGATGAGGGTCGAGCTGTCGATGTGGTGTATATGGACTTCAGCAAGGCATTTGATAAGGTTCCCCATGGTAGGCTCATTCAGAAGGTCAGGAGGATTGGGATACAGGGGAACTTAGCTGTCTGGATACAGAATTGGCTGGCCAACAGAAGACAACAAATGGTAGTAGAAGGAAAATATTCTGCCTGGAAGTCTATGGTGAGTGGTGTTCAACAGGGCTCTATCCTTAGGCCTCTACTGTTTGTAATTTTTATTAATGACTTGGATGAGGGGATTGAAGGATGGGTCAGCAAGTTTGCAGA
>NW_025215178.1:22048-26640 GCF_004010195.1 Chiloscyllium plagiosum | reverse complement strand
CGGAGGGAGTGGTCTTTCCAGAACGCTGATAGGGAAGGGGAGG
Source organism: Chiloscyllium plagiosum (assembly GCF_004010195.1). Lineage (NCBI taxonomy): Eukaryota > Metazoa > Chordata > Chondrichthyes > Orectolobiformes > Hemiscylliidae > Chiloscyllium > Chiloscyllium plagiosum. The sequence goes on along the minus strand of NW_025215178.1, from coordinate 26,597 downwards.
GAAATATATCCTTGGTGGTGGGGTCTGTTTGGAGGTGGCAGAAATGATGAAGGATGATACGATGTATCTGGAGGTTAGTGGGGTGGTAGGTGAGGACCAGTGGGGTTCTGTCAACCTGCACTCCCGGCACCTTCCCCTGCAACCGCAAGAAATGCAAAACTTGTGCCCACACCTCCCCCCTCACTTCCCTCCAAGGCCCCAAGGGATCCTTCCATATCCGTCATAAATTCACCTGCACCTCCACACACGTCATTTACTGAATCCGCTGCACCCGATGTGGCCTCCTCTACATTGGGGAGACAGACCGCCTCCTTGCAGAATGTTTCAGAGAACACCTCTGGGATACCCGCACCAACCAACCCAACCGCCGAACACTTTAACTCCCCCTCCCACTCCGCCAAGGACATAAAGGCCCTTAGCCTCCTTCATCGCCAAACCATGGCAACACGATGCCTGGAGGAAGAGTGCCTAATGTTCCGCCTAGGAACCCTCCAACCACAAGGGATGAATGCAGATTTCTCCAACTTCCTCATTTCCCCTACCCCCGCCTTATCTCAGTCCCAGTCCTCGGACTCAGCACTGCCGTCTTGACCTGCAGTCTTCTTCCCGACCACTCCGCCCCCACCCCTCTCCGGTCTATCACCCTCACCTTAACCTCCTTCCACCTATCGCATTCCCAACGCCCCTCCCCCAAGTCACTCCTCCCTACCTTTTATCTTAGCCTGCTAGGCAGACCCTCCTCACTCCTGAAGAAGGGCTTATGCCCGAAACTTCTATTCTCCTGCTCCTTGGATGCTGCCTGACCTGCTGCGCTTTTCCAGCAACACATCAATAACCTCACATAGGGGGATTGGATAAGATTGATGGATAAGAACTGGAGATGGTGATACAGATCAGTAGTTGCATGGAGATACTGGAGAAGCGTGCATTGACAGGGTGGGTGATAAGGACGGGAGGGTGTGACATAGATAGTGGGTGTTGTAGGAACTGGATGAGAAAAGTTACAGGCAGTGGAGTGGGTTTTACAGATCAGAAAGGTTGCAGAGACCTCAGAGGATAACACAAATAGGGAGAATTATAATTTCTGCACACTTTGAGGACTGGAGGAAATAACACAGATAAAGAGTGATGTTGGAGCTGTACTAGCCCTCAGATGTTAGTAAGAAGGACATTGCAGTTTCGACAGAGATGTTTCTCATGTTGACTTTTCTGGTGCACAGTTTGTTCCAGCTGGTTTCATTTCTTTGAGACTTTGGAACGACTGGTAAAACTGAAGGATTTGCTGGACCATTTCAGAGGGCGATTGAGAGTCAATGATATTGCTTTTGGTCTGGATCAACTACTACCCTCTGTCTTCTTCCATCCAGCCAATTCCTAATCCAAACCTCCAACTCACCCTCAATGCCATATCTCCGTATTTTCTGCAGTAGCCTACCATGGGGAACCTTATCAAACGCCTTACTAAAATCCATATATACCACATCTACCGCTTTCCCCTCATCAACCTCTTTCGTCACCTTTTCAAAGAATTCAATAAGGTTTGTGAGGCACGACCTTCCCTTCACAAAACCATGCTGACTATCCTTGATCACATTATTCCTATCCAGATGTGCATAAATCCTATCCCTTACAATTCTCTCTAAGACTTTGCCCACAACGGAAGTGAGACTCACCGGCCTATAGTTACTAGGGCTATCCCTACTCCCCTTTTTGAACAAGGGAACCACATTTGCTATCCTCCAGTCTTCTGGGACTACTCCTGTAGACAGAGAGGACATAAAAATCAAGGCCAATGGCTCTGCAATCTCCTCCCTTGCTTCCCAGAGAATCCTAGGATAAATGCCATCAGGCCCAGGGGACTTATCTATTTTCACCTTTTCCAGGATTTCCAATACCTCTTCTCTACATACCTCAAAGCCATCCATTCTACTTATTTGTGCCTCAGTATTCTCATCGACAATGCCCTGTTCCTGAGTGAATACTGAAGAAAAGTATTCATTCAGTGTCTCCCCAATCTCTTCCGCCTCCACACGCAACTTCCCCCTACTATCCTTGACTGGACCTATTCCTACCCTAGTCATTCTTTTATTCCTAACATACCTATAGAAAGCCTTAGGGTTTTCCCTAATCCTATCTACTAAGGACCTTTCATGTCCCCTCCTTGCTGCTTTTAGCTCTCTCTTCAGGTCCTTCCTGGCTACCCTATAACTCTCAATCGCCCCAATTGAACCTTCATGTCTCATCTTGAGATAGGCCGCCCTCTTCCATTTAACAAGGGATTCCAATTCCTTATTAAACCACGGCTCCCTCGCACGACCCTTTCCTACCTGCCTGACCGGTACATAATTATCAAGGACACTCAATAGTTGCCCCTTGAAGAAGTTCCACATATCATTTACACTCTTGCCTTGGAGTCTACTTTTCCCAGCCACACATCCTAAGTCATGCCTCACCGCATCATAATTTCCCTTACCCCAGCTATAATTCTTGCCCTGTAGTACACACTTATCCCTCTCCATCACGAGTGTAAAAATCACCGAATTATGGTCACTATCCCCAAAGTGCTTCATCCTATATTCAGCATTCGAGGTCGACTTTCCAAAATGCATCACTTCGCATTTATCCAGGTTGCATTCCATTTGCCATTTCTCAGCCCAGCTCTGCATCTTGTCAATGTCGCGCTGCTGCCTGCAACAGCCCTCAATACTATCAAAGGCACCGCCAACCTTTGTGTCATCCGGAAATTTACTAACCAACCCTTCAACCTCCTCATCCATGTTATTTTTATAAAGTCCAAAGAGCAGAGGCCCAAGAACAGAGCCCTGCAGGACCCAATCAGTACTGACCTCCTGGCAAAATACTTTCCAGCCAGAACCACGCTCTTCCTTCTGTCAGCCAACCGATTCTGAATCCAGATAGCCAAATCGCCCTGTATCCCGTTTTTCCTGACTTTATGAATGAGCCTACCATGCAGAACCTTGCCAAATGCCTTACTGAAGTCATGTACACTACATCTACTGTTCGAATTTCGTCGACATGGCTTGTCACCTCCTGATAGAAAGTTCTGTTAATATTTCTATAATCTATGTATGACTGTATTATAGTTCTTCTCATTTACTCTGCTCTTCTTGGTGCTGTTACGGTCCCTGCTGAGAGTCAGAGTCCAGATATTCACTCTTCAAGCCACAACTAACTGCATCAGGCAATTGTTCATTCACTCTCTTCCTCTTTGCTTCTGGCAATACCCCTGTTGAACTGGTAGTTTCAGCTCTGATCTCTGACAGAAGGCAATGTTGCTTCACTGCCCTCGTTGTTTACATATTGCGAACATGGAGGTCATTGTCTTCTATCCTGGTTAAAAACTCCACTTTCTTCCTCTGACACCATCCCATGCTTGCCCAATATCTAAGGCTGGAACAGACAAGTTACAACTGTGGTGATCGCTTTGACCTCCCAGATTGTTGATAGTTGAAGACTAGGTAATGGCAACACTATTGAATTTCCAGATGTGTTGATTAAATTATCTTAATCGGGATGTGTGAATTTCATTTTACTTGTCTGCCCAGGCCTTCACATTGCCAGAATTCTGCTGCATTGTGAAATGGAATGCTTCAGGAGTTGAGGAGGTAAGAATGCGGCTGAACTCTGGACATTTATTAACGACCAGAACCATGAATAATTCCTGAAGTGTGGTCCTGGAGTTTAGATAACTGACCGAAATTACGCTGGACAACAACGAGCTATTGGAAACAGAAAGGTGAAACGTAGAATTGCTTCAACTTTCAGTGCTGGATGCCACTGATCCGCAGCAAAGGCGCCTGTGGCTTGTTTCTGTAGTGTAGTGGTCACACGCTTCACATGCGAAATGTCCCCAATTCGAAACTGGGCCGAAACTGCTTTGGTCTTCAACTGCAGCCTTTTACATGGACAAGAACGGAACTTTCTTGCTTGCTTTCCCATCTGCAAACTGCAAACCTGCCTTCGAATTTGCTTGAACGAATCTGCTCTCGTAGTGAAATTTAATGCAATTCCAGTTAATTACTGTGCAAAGCATTGTAAAGTTTGTTCTCCAACCTGGTTCTGATCATATGCCATTCTGTTTGAGAGTGACGTTACCGTGTTCTGATCCTTCCACAAAAAACAGTACCGCATTTGTAATCCTTGCGCAGGCGGCCCGGTTCAAAGACAGGAAAGCAGCTGATGCTCTGGTGTCACAGCGCACAACGAATTCCTGAACTTGTCTGTCTGTCAAATGTACCGCAAAGTCGTCTCTGAAAGACCTCATTTGGAAGCTGTCTGTCGTTATTCAACGTGCGAGAATTGGCACCAGAGGTCCTGAATCATGTTTTGGAGCAATTCGCACGTCAGTGGCTCATTCAATCAGCAACAGCAATGAAATAAATTACACTCTCAGACGAACCTTTGGACCTGTGCTTTCATAGCGTCGCTAGTATTAAGGTGCGCCCCGAGATCGAAGTCATGTTGGAACTGAAACGGAGGAATTGACAGAGAGGCTACAGAATGACATCGCATTCATTTGGTTTTCTTT
>NW_025215178.1:12377-21892 GCF_004010195.1 Chiloscyllium plagiosum | reverse complement strand
GGTATCCATGTGGCTCATGTCCAGGAGTGAACATCTCAGCAGCAAATTGCACGGTTAAGGTAAAAGGCAAGGAAAGTGGCATCTCGAACTGGCTCCGAGGTCAGAGCATCCTCACAATGTGATCTGTCGTTCTCGGATTGTAATGATACCTCCGGTTTTAGGTTGGAGAACATTCTTTGGGTCTCCTGGGTCGAATAATCTCCACGCATTTCCCTCCTGACAAGTATGATAAAGTCAAATCGTTGCTATTTATTAGATCATGAGGGACATGGATATGTTGACTTGTCAAGGTGTTTTCCGGCTGGTGAGGGAGTCAAAATTTAGAAAACATCGGTTTAAAATTAGTGGGTAAGGATTTAAAAGGGACGTCAGTGGCAACTTTTTCAGACGTGTCCAGAATGAGCTGCCAGAGAAATTGGTGGAGACTGGTACAACTGTAGCATTGAATGGCATCTGGATGGATATGTGAATAACAAGGTTTAGAGGGATTGGGCCAAATGTTGGCAAAAGGGACCTATTAATTTAGGATATCTGTCCACCATGGTCATGTTGGAAAGAAGGGCCACTTTCCGTGTTGTATTGTTCAACGACTTGATGACTCTAGAACAACCGCAAAAACTTTGTAAATAATTCCGTCAAGACAATTTCAAGTTCCAAATCTTCGGTTAATCTTCCTCTCTTGTGCTCACAAGTTCATTACCTGATGTCAGCACTTACGGATTCGTTGTTGGATTCATTCCTGTAAATTGGTTCTGCATTCTTTCTAATTCCGATTTTTTTTTACGAATGTAGCTAGTGTTTATGGACTTAGCATCAATTTTTCTAATACCATATTTCGATGAATATTAAAACTCAACAGCATATCTAATTTGGCATCAGATGATGAGCAATTGAGTCAAAATCGATCGGACGCAGTGAGACAATGATCCTCTCTTCGTGTGGTGAACATCCGTGACTCTATAATTCGACGAAGAATCATTCGCACAACTTCAGCTGTGTCAGAATCTAGTTTGCGGTGAAAGCCTGTCAATCTGCTAAGGTAATGCTCGTCTGGGTCTCTGCAAAGGATTTGGCGAAATCTTTGGGTCTTGACAATTTGTTCTTCCAACAAATGAATTCAGTTGTTTTACTATGAAAATTGACAGCTTCTTCGCAGCTGTGATGGCCGAGAGGTTAAGGCGTTGGATTTGAAATCCGATGGGGTCTCCCTGCGCAGGTTCGTAATCCTGTTCACAGCGTCGAATCTTTTAAAAGTCATTAATTCCTTTGCAGGATTTGGATTTCGTGGAGCTTGAGCTTTGCATTCAATCGAAAGTAAACTTTCAACTGTGAATAATCCGAAGTAATTTCAAGACTGACCCAGTCATCTAATTGAATAAATTATATGTCGAGACACAAAAAGCCACCAACTTCCAACACGAATCAGTTTCAGCACATTTGTCGAACTATCGTGAAATTTGGATGTTCGGGGGGTGGAATTCAGCAAAACAAAAAGCAATGCAATACATTTATCTGCAGGTGATGATTTTTTTAGGATCAGTTGAAAGTCAAGCTGAGAAAGTTCAACCTAATTTACAGCTGACTCTCAAGGCCAATAATCTATTATATCAGCAGTCAATGAATTAGAAAAAAGCAACTCCTTGTGTGGAAAGGAACTCGACTGAGTTCCTGGCTTGCGATGTGAAAAGGCAAGGCGATATCATCGGAGTAGAATTTTATGGAAATATTAGAAATGGAATGTTACTGGTCTTCTGCTGTCCACATTCGTAAGAAACTGTGCATTAAGAACTGAAATTGAAAATTAACGATGAAAATCAGACTTAGCCCTCTGCTTGTGGTGTAGCATTGTTCAGAACAATAGGTTGTCGTTGAGGCTAAAATTGAGCAAAATAATCGATGGGGAACTTATCCACGGCCTTCGTTGGAGCAGTTGGTGTGGAGAGCTCAGCTTGAAGAACGAAATGCCAATTATTCATCCTGGCTGTCTTAATTGCTTAGTTAAACATACTCCCAGTTTAATGAAAAAACCTTTGCTATCAGAGTTAGATGTTTTCATGTCAGCATTTTCCGATATGAGAAGACACTCCATGGAGTAGATGTGACTTAAATTTTGACTCTAACGGCAGAGATGTTGACGCATTTCTGCACCAAAACAGCACTACCAAATCAAACTAAACAAAGGACTAGTCACTTAGACATTTCCTGTCTGCAGACTCTGCCAATAGACCGTTCAGGCCCGTAGGAATAGGGCGTGGTGACATCTGTTCGCAAGTGGATCACTTCATTCTTGCTCACGATCCATACACCGTAATTCATTTTGAACTTCTTAGCCATCAGCATGATAAGTGGTACATAATGCACAGGTTTCCTCCTCGAAAACCTCGTCTTATTCAATGCAGACGCAAATTCAAGTTGTCCCTGGTCGACCAGAAGAAAGATGTCACGAAACAAAGTGAAACAGAAAACAATCAATGTTTTCTGGGAGTCAAAAAGATGTAATGGAAAAACGGAAACATATATTTGGAACTAAAGTCACATACCATTTCCACAGACTAAATGTTCTTGAACCGTTATCTTAATTTGACCTTCATGTCCACCATTGCTGCAAAAATTATCTTAACAACTCAGAACTTTGTGTTCTTTGATATTCTCTCCTTCATGTTTCTCTTGATTTTGAAACTAAAACCGAGCAATAGTAATGCACCCTATTTCACTTGCAAAGATCAGAAGAAGATCAATTTATAAGAGAACAGAAATAAAGCTACGTCTGTCTTGCGAGAGAAAACACAGTTACCATTTCGACTCCAAAACGTCTTCTTCAGAAGTCTGCTCAATGAACTCGAAATAGTAGACCGAAAATGAAAAAAGAAGCCAAAATGCCGTGAATACACCACCCGTAAGTGCCTCAAGTCCTACTCGAATATGCCGGATTACTACTATCAACATCAGTGGAGAACGGAACAAAGCTCATTCTGCAGTGTCAACCTGTTATGACGTAGTTTGTAAAGTCAGAAATATGATTAGGTAAAATGCGGGATGAAAGCGGGATATAGGAAGTCTGAAAAAAGCAAGTGCGTGCTTTGCTTTGAAGAAGGTTGGCAGTGATGAAAATGGAAATTAACTACAGTGAGGGGGGCTTAATTAATATTCAGAATCGTTGCAACACACAGGGACGCAATTCTTTTTGCTAGGTTTCTGTTCTGCCATTTTATAATCACGACTGCTGTCGGGTTTGATTAGATTAGATTAGATTAGATTACATACAGTGTGGAAAAAGGCCCTTCGGCCCAACAAGTCCACACCGCCCCGCCGAAGCGCAACCCACCCATACCTCTACATTTACCCCTTACCTAACACTACGGGCAATTTAGCATGGCCAATTCACCTGACCTGCACATCTTTGGACTGTGGGAGGAAACCGGAGCACCCGGAGGAAACCCACGCAGACACGGGGAGAACCTGCAAACTCCACACAGTCAGTCGCCTGTGTCGGGAATTGAACCCGGGTCTCTGGCGCTGTGAGGCAGCAGTGCTAACCACTGTGCCACCGTGCCGCCGTTTGGTTTCCATTCCAGGTTTAGGTGACAGCCTAATGGAAGTTTGCACATTCGCCCAATTTCTGTGTGGTTGCTCTGGTTTGCTGCCACATTCTAAACATTTGCAGGTTATTTGTAATTGCCATTGAATGCACACGGTTACAGAGACAGTGATGTCTCTCTAATAGGAGTGTCTGGATAGGACGTACTTCAGAGGATTTTTGTGAACTTCAATAGATAGAGTGGGGTTAGTCTGCTGTTTCCTGGGTGAGCTACATGGACAGAGAGGGGTCAGGGTCTTCTTCCCTGAGGGAGATACGTTGACAGGGTTGGGTTAGTTGCTCTTACCTGTGTCAGTCACGCAGATGCAGTCGGGTCAATCTGCCCTTCCCTGGGCGAATTTCTTTCACAGAGTGGTGACAGTCTGCTCTTCCCTGCCTGAGTGAAATAGAAAGAGCGGGGTCAGTATTCTCTTCCCTCGATAATTTATGTTGACAGTGTGGCTTCCATCTGCTCTTCCCTGGCGAGTTACATTGGTAGAGTGGGGTTAGTGTTCATTCATTGGGTGAGTGCCATAGACAGAATGGGATCAGTCTGCTCTTCCCTGAGGGAATTACATTTATAGAGTGAGGTCAGACTGCTCTTCAGAGAATGACTTATATTGACAGTGTGGGATCAGTCTGCTGAATTACACTGAGAGTGTGGGGTCAGTCTGCCCTTCCCTGGGTGAGTAACACTGACTGAGTGGCGGCAGTTTGCTCTTCCCTCAGTGAGTTACATTGACAGAGTGGCGTCAGGAGTGGCGTCTTTGAGGAGTTGACAAAAGTAACTCGTCCCCTACATCTTTGGGATAATTAGGGATGGGCAGTGAATCTTATCTAATTGAAAGACAACTGTGTCCCAGAAATGCATTTCTAATAATTGCATGTACTAATTCGACACTGCAAGCGGTCGGGAATAACTTGAGGAGAGGTGCAGGGTAGAACAATTAAAGTCAAATGCATTGATGCCGAGGAGACATGACACAAGATGTGAGTGTGGAGCTGATGGTGCAAGGCGCTATTGGTTCAGCATTTATTTCTCACTGTTCGCAATGACTCACACACCACTGCTGTCAATTCGCAACAATGAGCCTGTTCATCCTGGTTTGAAAATCCCTGCGTGTGTATTAACGTGTTTAATGGGACGCGAGAGGAGATCAGCACATCCTCTTTATTCTGTCAGTTTAAACAGATGAAAATATCTTTTGGATGCCAATGCAAGAGGATACTGTCTTTTTCTGTGCCATTTCAGTGGGGCATGCTCAGCATTGAAATGTCTGCTTTTGCACAAGCAGAGTTTGATTGCCATTCATACTGAGCAACGCTAATACAGAAAACGCGTTTTCGAATTCCTGTGATCAAGTGGTTCAGACATTGCACATATGGACGACAAATCTGACTTTTAACGTGGCGCCGTGGCTTAGCTGGTGGAAGCACCTCCCATCACACTGGTGCCTGCTCATTATATTGAAAGCTCGTTATTTCTCGCAAGTATTGTGTTGCTGATCGAGAAACTCAGTGTCTGTTTGAATTGCTTTATATTCTGATTTAGAGTTCCGGCTTCAGTTTCCAGGTTTAAATCCAGTAGTGTATGTTGCTCTTTTTAACTAGTAAATAGTTTTTACTAGTTTACAGGACATAACAAGATTTTATAAGCTTCTGTGAGGCCATACTGAATCTCCTGGGAATCTGACCAAGCCTATTCAGTTTCGTTCTCATGTCCAAGAAGTGCAAACCTTGCCAATCCTTGTAAAGGTTTTATAAACTTTCACTTGCAAGAAGTGTGTCCAGCTGCAGCACTTGTTTGACCGCGTGGCCACTCTGGAGATGCGGGTGGACTCACTGTGGAGCATCAGCAATTCTGGAGAGTTATGTTGCCTCCCAGGTGCTCAGGCCGGGTGCCAGGGATGTTGCCCATCGGCTGAAGAGCATTCGAAAAGGGGATCGTGAACAGCCAGTTGTCTTGGTGCATACAGGCACCAACGAAAAAAAAACGAGATGTGGACCTGCAGGGAGAATTCAGGGAGCTAGGAGAGAAATTAAAGAGGAGGACCTCAAAGGTAGTAATCTCGGGGTTACTGCCGGTGCCATGTGACTGCCAGCGTAAAAATGAATAAAAAAGACACGATGAACACGTGACTTGAGGAATGGTGCTGCAGGGCGGGTTTCAGATTTGTTGGATTTTGTGACCAGTTCTGGGGAATGTGGGATGATAAGAAAATTGACGATCAACATCTGAACCAGATGGGAACCAATGTCCTTTCGGGAGTTTTTGCTACTGCTGTTGGGGAGATTTTATACTAATGTGGCAGGGGGCTGGGAACCACACGATTAAACAAGTCGGCAGTGAGGTAGAAACTGGAAACGCTAAGAATCAGGAAGATAGCATTAATAATGGGAAGAGTAGGCAGAGAGCAGATGAATGCAAAAGAACCGGTGGCCTGAAATGCATCTACTTTAATGCATGGAGTATAGACAGATGAACTTAGGGCTTATGTTGGTGCCTGGGAATATGACGTTGTTGCGATCACAGAGATTTAGTTGAAGGAAGGGCATGGTTGGCAACCAAATGTTCGAGGATATAGACGCTTCAGACGGGACAGGGAGAGAAAAAAGGGGAAGGAGTTGCATTGCTGGTCAGGGATGATATCATGGCTGTGCGAAAGGAGGACATCATGTAGGGCTTGGGTCGTGAGACACTATGGATGGAGCAGTGAAATAAGAAGGGTGAGGTTAGATTTTTGAGGCTGTATTACAGTGAGCGTGAGATGCAAGAAACAAAATAGTTAAACAGATCATGCAAAGACGTAGAGGCAATAATTTAGTGTTGATTGAAGATTTCTATTTTCCCAACATTGACCGGGATACTCTTCACGTCAGAGGTCTGGATGGGATACCATTTATAAGAAGCCTCCAGGTGAGTTTTGTGGAGTGGTATATCAATAGTCCGACGACGGAATAGGCCATATTGGAACTGATATTGTGGATTAAGCCAGGGCTGGTGATAGCAGTTGCGGTGAGTGATTTCTTTGGGAAGTGTCCAATATTCTGTAAGTGTTAGAATACTCATTGACAAAGATGAGAGTGGTCATGAGGAAAGAGTACTAAACTGGGCCAAAGCTAATTATATCAAAATTATGCAGGAGGTCGGAAATGTGGATTGGACACAGCTATTTGTAGGAAGGTCCACAGTTCATATGTGACAGGCTTTCAAAGATAGGTTAAATATAGTGCAGGATAGGCATGTCCCGTTGAAGGCAAAGGATTTGTAAGGCAATATTCGTGAACTGTTGATGACAGGACAATTGTACGACTCTCCAAGAGGAAAAGGGTGCCTCGGCAGCCAAGAACATAATGTTTCCTGGAGGAACATGAGAAGAGTAGGACAAGTCGTAAACGAGGAATCAAGGGGTCATGAAACAACTTCACGCTAGCACAGTTAAGGAGAATCCTAAAGCCTATTATTCATATATAAGAAGCAAGTGGGTAACCAGAGAAAGGATTGGTCCACTAAAGGAAAATGAAGGAAGGCTGCATGTCGAATCTGAGAGAGTGGGTATGATTCTGAATGATTATTTTGCATCATTGTTCACTGAGGAGAGGAACATGATGAATGTTGAGTCTAGAGTAAGACATTTGATTAGTCTGGATCATGTTGACATAAGTAGGGAAACTGTGTTGGGCAGGGTAGGGGTAATTAATGTGGACAAATCCCCAGGAACGGATGGGATCTATCCCCGGTTCCTGAGTGAGGTGAGAGAGGAAATAGCTGGGGCCCTGACAGATATCTTCGTGGCATCCTTCAGCACAGGTGAGGTTCTGGCCGACTGGAACGTTGCTCATATTGTCCCCTGTACAAGAAGGACAGTAGGGATATTCTGGATAACTACAGAACAAGGCGCCTAACATCAGCGTTGGGAAAGTTGCTGGAGAAGGTACTGAGGGATAGGATCTATTCATATTTAGAAAATAATGTGCATATCAGTGAGAGGCACAGAGTTTTTCGGGGAAGTGCCCAAGTTGATAGATGAAGGAAAGGCTGTTGATGACATATACATGCACTACAGTATGGAGTTAGATAAGATTCCCCCTGGTAACCAAATACAGAACGTGAAGTAACATTGTGTGCAGGGTGTTCCAGACAGGTGGATAAAGAATTAGTTGAGCAATAGGAGAGAGAGAATGGCAGTTGAATGGAGTTTCTGGAAATGGAGAAAGATGACCAGTAGTGCTCCACAGGGGTCAGTGTTGTGGCCACTGTTGTTTGTGATTATACATAAATGATCTGGAAGAGAGCACTGTTGGAATGATCAGAAAGTTTGCAGATGACACGAAGAACTCTGGACTAGCAGAAAGTATACTTGACTGTTAAAGAATACAGGAGGATATAGATATACTGGAAAGTTGGGCAGAAAAGTGGCAGCTGGAGTTCAAAACAGACAACTGTGAGGTGACGCATTCCGGTCAGTCTAATTCTAGATGGGGTTATACAATGAACGGAAGAGCTTTGGGAAAATCAAAATTGATGGACAGAGAGATCTGTGAGTGCAGGTCCATTATACACTGAAGGTTGCGGCACAGGTGGATAGAGTAGTCAAGCAGGCATATAGTATGCTTGGCTTCATTGGATGGGGTATTGAATAAAATGGCTGGCAAGTCATGTTAAAATTGAACAATACATTGGTCTGGCCACACTTAGAATACTGTGCAAATTTCTGGTCGCCACATTACCAAAAGGATGTGGACGCTTTGGAGAGGGCGGTAAAAAGTTTAAGCAGAGATTGCCTCGTATGGAAGATGCAATCTAGGAAGAGAGGTTGAGTAGGTTAGGTTTGTTTTCATTAGAAACAAGGAGTTTGAGGGGGACCTTTTTGAGGCTTACAAAATCATGAAGGGTACAGACAGGGTAGATAGAGAAAAGTTTTATTTCCCAGTTGAAGGATTAAATACCGAGAGGTCACGCGTTCAAGGTGAGAGGTGAAAAGTTTAAGAGCGATACGCGCGGCAACTACTTGACACAGCGGGTGGTGGGTGTCTGGAACGCGTTCCCAGCAGAGACGGGGGAGGTAATCACGGTAGATACATTTAAGATACATCTGGACAGATGGATGAGTATGTGGGGAGCAGAGGGATACAGATGCTTAGGAATTGGGTGACAGATTTAAACAGTAGATTTGGATCGGCTCAGGCTTGAATGGATGAAGGGCCTGTTCCTTGTCTGTACATTTTATTTAGTCTTTCTTCTTAATTTACGCCAATTTCATTACATAATCTGCGAGGTCTAAGTGCCTGAAGTGAATCGATGCTGAAACACTAGTCATAACAAATCTGAGCGTTGACTTTTGTGTGGTAGCGTGGTCGAGCAGTCTAAAATGCTGGATTTTAAGCTTCAGTTTCTATCGAATCGTGGCTTCAAATATCAGCATCGTAAGTGAGCTACTATGTGGAGATGTATGTGAGCGAACTGCGCATGTGTGGATGCCTTTTAATTTGAGTGTTTGCAGCTCCTCAGTGTGCCTACCCTCTCGGTAATGAAATCAGCGACCGTCTCTGAAAACAAGGCTGTCCGACGTATCCTCATATCCCGTCGATGACATTGCTTTTGGATATCTGTGTTGCCAGTTTCTGTATCTCAAATGGTCAGCGCAGTTGGCTGAAATGTTGGTGGTTCGAGCCCACCCAGGGAATAAGTCTCAAATATTTCAGCACAAGCATTTACGCCGACCACGTATTGACATTGTAACTGGGAAAACTCATCCATGATTCACCCCAAGTCCGCAGGGAGTGAGACGTTTACACGCAGCAGGATACGACATCACATTCTCCAAGCTCCCGATGCCAACAGAAAGCGGCCGCTGCAGCTTCAATCAGCGACTTTCTGCCAAGCCATGGGAAACAACTCGTGGAAACTCCTTCCTTAGTAACAGCTCTTTCCGTG
>NW_025215178.1:2048-11716 GCF_004010195.1 Chiloscyllium plagiosum | reverse complement strand
TTTAGTGATTCATATTGTTCTGATGGAAACCGAAGGGTACTCTCCCTCAACGTTTTGCAATTGTTCTTCTTGTGTTTAACGTAATGAACAGTATATTGTCAGTAACGGGGGTGGAGGTGCGGCAGGATCGTGAGGTTTCAGTGTGGGACATAGACACAGTAAGTCAAATATCCCCAGAACACGGGAGAACTGTTTGGTCCAGGATCACTGCCATCTTCTGTTTCTAAACCAACAAATGAAATTACTGGAAAATCTCAGCAAGTCTGGTAGCATCGTGGAAATATAAATCGATTTAAGACTTCGGGACTAGTGACACTTCTTTTCCATGTCTATCTCCACCTGCTTTTGCACGCTTTTCCTTTTTATTGAATGTCTCCTGACTTCCAACTTTATGTCAGCTTCTGTATTGTTACTTCCTCTCCAACCATTTTCCCAGTCTCCAATTTTGTATCAGAACTGTTCCATCTTTCACATTGCCCAGGACTTCTAACTGAACAAATAACTCTCTTTCTATTTCCTTAGATGGCCAGAGACTGGAAGGCAGTGTTGTTCCGAAAACTCATCCATGATTCACCCCGAGTCCACAGGGAGCAAGACGTTTACACACAGCAGAATACGACACCATGATCTCCAATCGCCCGATGCCAAATGAAAGCCGCCACTGCAGCTTCAATCAGGGCTTCCTGCCAAACCCTGGGACACAACTCGTGGAAACTCCTTTCTCATTAACTACTCCTCCCGTGGGAAAGGAACAAAACTTCCATTTTAAATTGGAAACGGCTACAGGAGATTGGTAGATTGTTCCTGTTCTTTGAACGTCTGATTAACAAAACTGCTGTCTTGAAAATAAGAAGTGGTACACGTTTTAGGCAGGAAGAACAAAGAAAATGTTGATTGTGAGGACTCTGTCTTGTCAGCAGATGGGAAATTCCCAATACTGTAAACAGAAATGATTGGGTTTCCAAAGGTAATTTTCCGACTGGTTTACTGTCTGCCAGAGTGACTGGAAATCACTTCATATGAAAATATTCAGGTTGAATCTTAAATGCCGGGACAAGTGTTAAATAGATTGTAATGTTGAAAGATGTGAATTATGTTATTTGTGATTGGGAGGAATGAGCTGGATCTTTGCAAATTGCTGTGCCAGGTGAATTATGCTCAGAATGAAATATCAAACTAATTCATCGTGTGCCAAGCCTGGATATCTCAGTTCAGCGCAATGTGAGTTGTTTAATCAGAGAGTCGTGCGTCCAAGCCCCATAATAGTCGTTTTCACTGTTTAATAGAGTTCCAGCTCTTCGTTCCACATGCAGAATTGCAAACCAACGCTGGTGGAGCATTCTTGTTGCTTTCGTTGACACATACGTCCTCCTGCTTTGATCACATGTCGGTTTCAGAGTGAAAACTGTCTGCACTTTACTGGAAGCGCCAGTGACAATTTTATCAGTGCAGCTGAAAATACTATGAATGATGTCCATTTCAAAACGTGAGATTCCACTACATCCGTGCATCATCCAAACTGTTCAAACACACATAAAGCGAATGGCCATTTGTTCGTGGTCTGACAGAGACGGCTTAATGTCTCATGGCTCCTGATCAAAAATTAACTGATTCAGAATGTGTTTATGGAACGGAACGGAGCTCTCACTGTACATTTTGCAATTGTTCTTGTTGTGTGCTCATGTACGTTTATGAAATGAACAGTTTATTGCCAGTAACGAGTGTGGGGGTGGGAAAGGATTCTGAGGTTTCAGTGTGGGACAGACGTGATCTGATCGAACGGGTAAGTCAAATATTCCCAGAACATGGGAGAGCTGATTGGTCCAGGATCACTCCCATCTTCTGTTTCAGAATCAACAAATGAAAATGCTGGAAAATCTCAGCAGGCTCCTGTATCTACTGCTCAGGCATTACAATATCAGTAAGAGATTGATAGAAATTTTACAGTACATGATCCGAACAGAAACTGTGCGTAAAACAATGTGGGGTTATAGCAGGCAGACGGCATGGATATGCTAACAGAGAATTGTACCTAAGTAACAATGAGAACTGCAGATGCTGGAGAATTCAGTGTAGATAAAGCATGGCATGGAAAAGGCACAGCTGGTCAGGCAGTAGCCGAGGAGCAAGAGAGTCAATGTTTCAGGCAGGACTCTTCTTCAGGACTGGGGAGGGGAAAGGGGACTGAGAGAAAATGGGTGGTGGGGGTGAGGCTGGGTGAAAGGTAGGCAATACGTGGATGAAGGTGGGAGGAGACAGTGATAGGTCGGTGGGGAGTGGATAGGTGGGAAGGAAGGCAGACAGGTAGATTTCCTTGAGAGGGCAGATCTGAGTCAGAGGGCTGGATCTGGAATCTGGATTAAATCAGTTAATCCAATGTTCATGTCGTGTGATTGTAGGATTTTGAGGCAGAAGATAAGGTTTTCCTGGCAATATCCTGGTAAATCTCATCTAAACCCTCTTCAGCTTAATAATCTCCTTCCTACAACAGAAGAGGCTTTATCAATGTCCTGCACAACCGCAGCCTGCCTTTCCAACTTCTAACCTCAATGGTTTGAGCAATGAAGGCACCTGTGCATATGTGCTGCAAACTTCAAAGCAGCTGCGGGTCCCTCCTTTTTACAACACTACCAACGCATTACCATTATTTGTATAAGTCCTCCCCTTGTTTATTTTACCAAAATGCATTAACGCACGTTTCTCCAAGTTAAACTCCATCTGCCATACCACAGCCCAGTGAGTGATATTACTGCACCCTCCCCCTCCCCATTCAGATTTAAAAGACCCTCTCCTCTCCAGAAGGCCTACAAACAGCAGCCTTTATTTTGCCAAAGACCCAGAGCGCAGGGTCTTTGCACTGGCAAAGGGAGGAGTGGGTAAGGAGAGCCTTGAAAGAAAACAATTGCCTTGTATCAATAAATGACTTTATGAAGAGGAAAACCCCATATTAGAAGTTGTAAATAGTGATCGTGTTTTTGGCCAGAAGATGTGCTATTTCTTCGTCTCTGCTGTTCAGTACTGATAACATTTCCAAATTCTTCATAGTGCAGAGTGTGTCTGCAGGATTTATTTCCCTAATATTGCAGACTAGAGGTAATAACCAATTAAGCTGGAAATCATAGACAAGTAATTAAAAATGTTCATAGTTTATCTCGATGGCATAGCACATAAACTCAACATCCTACAGCTGAGGCTAATACATTTTATTTGTTAAACAATGAGAACTGTTGCCTGTGTCTTTCTGTCATGTTAATTAGAATTTAATAAATCCATGCAGAGCTGAAACCTGACACTTAAAATATGACCCAGATTCTGGGCATGGTTTAAGTCTTATGTATGTGTAGCACCCTTGTCTCTGAGCCAGAGCCCTGACTTTGATTCCTGTCCATGAACTTGTGGTAGTATCATAATCTCTGGAGCAGATGATCTGGATTCAAGTCGTGCCTGTTGTGGAGGTGTGTCACAGCATGTCAAAACAGGCTGATGAACAAACACACAGGAGATTCATGCAGCGTTAAGGGCTATTGCTGAGTGGTGGTAGTGACCCTACCTCTGAGCCTGAAGGTCTAGGTTCAAATCCTACAGAGATGTTTCACCATATGTCAGAACTTTGATTAGATTCCCTACAGTGTGGAAATAGGTCCTTGAGCACAACAAATCGACACCGAACCTCTGAAGAGCAACCCACCCAGACATCTGATTAATGCACTTAATTCTAATGACAATTTAGCATGGTCAATCCACCTGACCTGCTTATTTTTGGATTGTGGGAGGAAACCAGATCACCTGGAGGAAGCCCACTGTGATACAGGGAGACTGTGCAAACTCCACACAGACAGTCACCCGAGTCTGGAACATGTTGATTAAAATTATTTTGGAATTGTGATTTAATGGAGAAGGAAGAGATGACAGTATTGAATTTCAGAATTTTGGCCTGGGATGACTGAAAGCACAACCATTACTGTTGATTGGAGTCACATCTGCACTTGCTAGACGTTTATAAAATTATGGGAAGAGTGAATAGTCAAGGTCTATTTCCCAGGATAGGGGAGTCCAAAACTACAGGGCATAGGTTTAAGGTGGGAAGAGAAAGATTAAGAGGGACGTAAATGACAACTTTTTCAGGCAGTGGTTGGTGCATTCGGTTGTATCATCCATATAAATGAAATAGGCATTCAGTTAAAACCACGAACTGAAATACCAGGAGAATCTCAGCAGATTTAACAGTGTCTATTCAGAGAGAATTAGAGACAAATATTTCAAAACCTCATCAGAACTCGGTAATCTCCCACTGGCACTGCCAAACTGGTTAGTTTCGACAACAGTTTCTGTTTTTGCTTCAGATTCCCAGAATCCACAGTTCTTTACATTAACCATTAAAGCAATGCTGAAACTTTTTTAATTGTTCGTCATACCAAAAGTTTCTGTTTGGAGAACATTTTCCTGACCCCATTAGAAACACGAAATGATGCAGCACAGAAAACAGATGCATTATGAACATCAATCACTGTCGCCCTGGGGCCACTGAACCAGTAACATTTCATTTAACAGTCGAATGAGCTGATACTTCCAACCTAACACCTTGGACGATCCTCGAAAGCAGTCTGTGATTGACCTCCAACTTCAAGCTGACATTCTCATAACGACAACTGTCCTCTATCAGTTTTACTTTTCCGAAATAAGGACTGTGACATTCATAATGGAGACATGGGAACAGTCTGATCCCATCCACGGCAGACACACCCATGTTACTGGGAACCAGCTCTGCTCTAATCGGGAATACCTCTCTTCGAACCTCTCAGTATCTTGTGTGGTATCGAGTATTTTCATTGTCCCACTGTCCATATGAGGTTTGTATTCCTCATGTACTTGACCGACAATTACTTCAATGTCTCCAATCAGTTCATGTCCTGAGAACATCAGAATCAATGTCCCGTCCTCTGAAAGAACGGGAAGTTGTCCTGACTGTTTCCGATCAGTCTGACAGTTCACCCTTCTTAATTCTCCTCTGAGTCCTTTTCCCAAAGAGTTTCTGAAAATTCACGAAGCTGGAGACTGGGTGACGTGCTTTACCTCCTTAACATTTTTTTCACCTGACAAGTGGCAATATTTTCCCAAAATCTGTTCACAATCGTCTGTATTTCATCATGTCCAGGGATGAGAATTCCCGTAGTGTGGAGGGATTCCCGATGTTGGTGAGTTTCGCTTTGGAGCAAAGATGGTTTGTCAGCAATTTCCTGCGGCTATTTGTAATGATGGGAAAATTAGTGATGGGGATTAGCTCTTCGACGAGCGGGGGGAAGTGTTGCCACTGACCAGAGTTAGTGAACGGAGGACTGGGGTAAAAGGAATCTATTCAAAAGCAGCACTTTTGAATAGATTCACAGTACATTCAAAGAATACTGCAAAATCTCGATGGGTCTGGCAGTAACTGTGCAAACAGAAACGGAGATAATGTTTTAAGTGTGTTGCATTTTTGATTAATAACTTGAGTTTGCTAAGTCTAATCAACTTGTTTGTTGAGACGAGGTTTCTGAACTATGAGTGAAAACTCGTCCTGTATGACATCACTGAAAACTGAGCCAGCAGAATTCGAACCTGTGGAGGGAAGCCCCAATGGATTCCTAATCCATCACCTGTATCACGCGGCCGTGACTACACGCGCGCAATGCTGTCTCAGTATGTCTGATGTAACGGAAATTTCCAACCTGAAACACCAGGACTTGGCTTTTCCTGGTACCCCAGTATTCGCTGTCACACTCTCTTGCTTTCGAAAGGAGAAGGATGCTGGGGTGCCAGGAAAAGCCAAATCGTGGTGTTTCAGGTTGGAACTTTCCATTACATAAGACATATTAAGACAGCATTGCGCGTGTGTAGTCATGGCTACATCAATTTGAATTGCACACATATTGATGAGAGATAAAGTGGATGGGTAGAATCCATTTTCATGTGCAGAGAGGGGAATAAACACAGCACTGAATCGCGAAAGAAAAATGTCCTTGCATTTGTCTAGCCCTTTCACTGCTGGCAAATCTGATGTGCAAATTAGGTCTACTATTTTTAATCAGAGATCAAAATATGAAATTGTTTCAAATACACGGAGCGGCAGTGGAGAGTGCAGACCTACCTTCAGGGGCTTATTCTGCCCTGATGTACACCCGCGAGAAATTGGAACGAGAGTGCGTTATCACAGCTGAAGGGATCAAACATTTAAGAAAATAATAAGGAGGATATTCACTCTTTGAGAGGGTAGAAAATCTGAGGGTTTCCTAACAACAGAGGGCTGTGAAGGCGAGGTATATTCAAGGCTGTGATAGACAGACATGGAGCATCACGGAGGTGAGGATAAAAACGGGGGTTGAGAATTAACCAAATCAGCCAAGATCTCATTGAATTTTGTCGCAGACTTGATAGGCTAAATTGCTTCCATCTGCTCTCGTATCTTTGCTGTCATTTGGAAGATGCCGGGCACCATTTTAAAAGAAGAAAAGCACAACTTTCGGGAGAGGTGGTTTCAGTCAAACTGAATCAAAATTATTTATTGAGAGAAAAATCACACTTGGCATTTTTCCAGATTTCTTTGCTAGTATGACGAGCAGAGTTGATCAAGGTTGCCTGATTGTACTTGTGCATGAAACAAACAAAGATTAGTGACATCATCTTCATTTTCTTTATGCCAAAAGTCATGTCTTTCCTGATGGTCACAACAAAGGAGATGGTTTCCAAGAAAAGACAGAGACTAAGTAAACTAATCGATGACCAAAATATGGCTCGCGTTGTTCTCTGGGACATATATGATTTATTGATTATTGTTATCCAAACTTTTTTTTACCATTGAACCGTGAGTGGGAGATGGGAAACTAAGATCACCCGTAACTATTGCCATCTTTTATCACTCACGTGTAGTATTTTTTTCTTGTACGTAGTGGTTACTGCGAGTGTACTTGTAAACTTCACCTGCGGATGACTTCTTTCCTCACCGTTCCTCATTTCTACACAAACACGTTTTACATCCTTATCTCCTGAATGAAAGTAATATGCAACCATTGGATAAATGTCACTATTACCTTGGCATTTCACATGCCTCCGTTTGTCACCTTCCAATGTTAATTAATAATTTGCCGTGTTGCAATTGCACACAATAAGAGATAACAAAATACAGGGAGGTGTACCAGATTTGCAAACGCACGTTATTGCAGCTAAAACGCAGGTTTCTGCCCACAATACGATCATGGAAGCATGCGCTGAACCGTCAGGAAGCACACAATAAGTCCAGTTCCAGAGGGCATGACAGGAACAGCACCAGAAAAACCACTAAAATACTTCTCTCGGCTAATATTTTGGATGTACTTCTCAATGAGCAATCGAGTTTTACATATGTTCCAACAGTAGTTACAACACAGGGAATTAACCAGTGCTGCAGACGGTCCAAGCCCCTGAATCAGAAACACTCAAAGCTCTACATACAACTACAAGAACAGCTTCCCGTGGCGTATACGGGCTGATTGAAGTTCATGATTGCAGCTCGCTAGTTGTCCGACTGTCTCTCTGATATAGCGTTTCGTGCAGTCCCTGCGTGGAATCTTGACAGCCACATTTGTCCTGCACAAGATGGGCATTGGATATTGTTTTCTGGTGAGCTTTCCCTCAGCGAGGCTGTTGATTTATGTGCTGTCGTAAATCCGAGTGTTCAGAGGAGTCTAGCAATCAGTTTCCAGAAATTTATTTTAATAAAGGGAAGCATGGTTTTTCCATTGCTTTATGGTATATCCTAGTTGACAATTTAGTGTGCCAGACATCTGGGAATGCAGTTGTGGGATACATATTCTTGGCAAAGAATTTGTGTGGCCGTCACTAATTGCCATGGCCAGCTGTCCCTAGTAGCTATACGTACAGACAGCAAGCATCCTTGAGAGCAGCACAACAGTGATAGGACAGGGAAATCAGAAGGCAGCCAGAGAATTTCTAGAAGCAGGGCACCCATCCATGAATTCCATCAATAAACACATTGATCAGGATCCAATCTGCAACACCAACAACTGGACCCAGCGGCAATGAAACTAAATCAATTCCAACCGCCACAGTACAGTAGGCTTCACAACAGGCTCTACAACCCGGAGGATGTTACCCAGAACTGTGAGGATTCCACTTCCCAGCTCCGCACAACATTCCAACAACATCTCCATGAAGCACACGTTCTTCGCATCTTTCTGCTCCAAAGAACTCCGATCTTTCACAGCAGACAATTGTACAGTGAACTCCCGCATGCAAGGTGAGGATGCCAAACCCAACACGATCAATAATGGCAGTGAGAGCGAGGGCAACAAGTTCCATTGTCATATGGACAGCCACAAGTACTCTCTTTGAAAGGTACCTTTAAATATGATAGTCTGTGCAGCAGATTAATCGGGGAACAAAATAGCCTGCGCTGGCTATTCATATTTCAGACAATTTCTTTTATTCACCGTTTTCGCTGAAAGTGAATGGATATTACTATTTCATTGCTGATATGAAACCATCACCTATCGCATTCCCAACGCCCCTCCCCCAAGTCCCTCCTCCCTACCTTTTATCTTAGCTTGCTTGGCAGACCCTCCTCATGAGACATCTTCCCCATGTCCGCTTCTATCCAGGTCCCTCAGTATTTTATACGTTTGAATCCAATTCTGCCACCCCCACTGAAACCTCATCGAGTACAGACCCAGTATCTTCACTGCTCCCCATATGACAAGTATTTCATTCCTGGGATCTTTCTGAGTAACCTGTTTCCATTATCCCCTCACATCCCTCATCCAGACTGTTAATGTATAGCATGTACAGTGTGGTCCAAACACTGACCGTTGTGGAGCTCCACTTGTCACTGGCTTACTCCTTTATACCCGCTCTCTATTTTCTGACAGTGCTATGCGTATTGTTCTGAGAGCGAGATGTCATTTCAAAAACACTGGTGGAATTGTTTTCATGTCTGCTGTAGACAACAGGGTAGATAAAACGGAGGAATGGTTTATTGGATTTTCAACAAGGTCCCACTGAAGAGGTCGATAAGCAAGATTGAGACTTGTGGATGAAATATGGATTGGGAATTCTTCAACAGACAGAAAACTAAGCGGGATTAAATGGATTAGTGCTTGACCCCCAACTAATCACAAATGGATTTGATGGATGGACAAAATCTAATGTTTCATATTTGTTGGTGATACAAAATTAGCTGGGAATGTGGGTTGTATGGAGGAAGCAAAGGGGACGTGAACAGTCTGTGAATTGCCCATTTTCAATTCAATGATGTGATGTGGCCATCAGTGGCAAGGCCATAATTTCTTTCCCATCTGTAATTAACTGGAGAAGTTGGTGGTGATCTGCCTTCCTGACCAACTGCAATGCTTTGGGTATAGGGACAGACACAGTGCTGGGAGGATGGAGTGTGGTTTGGAGGGTACCTTGGAAATGCCGGATTTCCTGTGCACCTGGAACTCCTGTCATTCTAAGTTATAGTTGTTCCGAGTTTGTGAAGTGTTGTTGAAAGTGCCTTCCTGAGTGACCTCAGTGCAGCTCGTTGATTTATTTTTAAAAATCCTTCCTTCATTCATTCCTTCATGGACATGAGCATTGTTGGCTTTTGAGTTGTCCCTGAGAAAGTGGTGGTGCGCTGCCTTCTTGAGTGACGACAC
>NW_025215178.1:0-1550 GCF_004010195.1 Chiloscyllium plagiosum | reverse complement strand
CAGTCTCCAGTATCTTCGTGGCTGTCAATTTGCATTTGTTGAAGTCATTCTATCTCTGCAAGCAGCCAAAAAGAAGCCCTTTAGCCTCTACAAAGCTCCATCACCAATAAACCACCTTCTCTCTCTTTCCATTGCGTTCTTCAGTGCCTACAACTCTTGCTGTATCTTCCAGTAACCTGCTTTAGGCACCGCAGATATGCCTACCTCTCCAGATAACCTTATCCATCCCCTACAGATCGTTCAATCACTGTAACACACTCTGCAAACTTTAATCATCCTTTTTTCTACTGCATTTCCCGGCACAACGGTGCACCTGTGAGGGAGCAGTGCGGAATGGGATGTTATATATCACAGCTGAACTTTGTGGCCTCCTGGGAGAATGAGTTGGAGAAGCAGCAGAGCAGGAGGCTGGAAATTCGCACCAAGTAACAGAGGGCGTGACCATGTGAGGAAGCAACTTGGAGCAGGAGCTTGTGGCTAACTCACACCTGGGAGTTACAGAGGCAGCAAATTGGGAGGATATAAATCAGCACTGAGGATCGAAGCCTAGTCGTACCAGGGTGTCACAGAGACGGTGACCCTGTGAGGGAGCAGAGTGGAGTGTGAATTGGAGGATTGGAGAAACACTTTTCTGCGGATGTGCCCTGACCTACAAGGAGTTTGGAAGAAGTGCAAGAGCCATCACAGAAAAAACTGTAATTTCATTGGCTAATAATACAGTTCTTAGTAAATTTATTTTTTTTCAACTTCTGAAAGAAGGATTGAACTGAGAAATAAGAGGAATAAGTCAAAATCTCATTCAATGTGCTAAAGTAATCTCAGTAAGCCACAGTTGGATAATGGACTTAACTGCCATGTTATTTCCGAGATGTTAACGTTATACTCAGTTAATATTTAACTAAGACTAGCTATGTTGCAGTTTAAGACATGGCAGCATGTATTTCTCAAGTGGAAATGTGTTCTGTTGCATTGGGAAGTCGTAGCCCTTGCTGGCGTTCCAGATGAACACCGGATCATAAAGCACAGATAGTGACTGGAGCATCTGTGATGCATCGGTGATATTGATAGTTATGTGGTAGCACACACAGAGAGGGTGTCACCCTGCAGACTGGCGCCCTGGAAGAAAGAAGGGAATGGGTACCCAGTCAATCAAAGAGAAACAGTCAGGGAATCTGAGAACAGCCTGGTGTCTCCCTCACAATTCAGTTTCCCAATTTTAAAGCTGATGAAGATGCTGGCTGCTCAGGGGAGGACAGTCAGAGCCATGTTTGCGGCACCACAAGCAGCCTGTCTGTACAGGAGCGGAGGGAGAAGGAAGGAGGAGCACTGGTCACGGGGGACCCTGGAAATTGAAGAAGGTGTCAGTGTTTCTGTGACTGTCAATGTGATTCCAGGATGGTGGGCTCAAGAATGTCACTGTGCCTGCATTACATTCGTCTAGGGGAAAGTGAACAGTCAAATGCCATATCATTCCTATCAACATGGACGTGTGTAGGAACTGTGAAGTGGTCTGGGATTCAGAATTCAGGGCGCTAGGTGGATAGTTAGCA
>NW_025215177.1:68475-68600 GCF_004010195.1 Chiloscyllium plagiosum | reverse complement strand
CATGACTGGGGTAGGAGCTCACATGGAGATTAAACATGTCTGGGACTGGAGCTCACATGAAGATTAAACATGACTGCGACAGGAGCTGACATGGAGATTAAACATGACTGGGACAGGAGCTCACA
>NW_025215177.1:66115-68358 GCF_004010195.1 Chiloscyllium plagiosum | reverse complement strand
CCGGGACAGGAGCTCACATAGAGATTAAACATGACTGGGAAAGGAGCTCACATAGAGTTTTAACATGATTGGAGTAGGAGCTCATCTGGGGTTTAAACATGACTGTGATGGGAGTTCACATGGAGATTATACATGACTGGGACAGGAGCTCCCATGGAGATTAAACATGACTGGGACAGGAGCTCACCTAGAGATTAAACATGACTGGGACTGGAACTCACATAGAGATTTAACATGATTGGAGTAAGAGCTCACCTGGGGTTTAAACATAACTGAGACAGGAGCTCACATGTAGATTAAACATAACTGAGACAGGAGCTCACATGTAGATTAAACATGACAGGGACAGGAGCTCACATGGATATTAAACATGACTGGGACAGGAGCTCATATGGAGTTTAAACATTGGACGCGTAGATTGGCTCCAGTGAGCTGCTGTCATGTATGTACATCTCTGTTTCCCTATGTTGATCTCAGCCTCTTCATTTATGTCCAATGCAGGAATGCTGCTTTCTTTTTTGTTTCTCTCTGTCAAGTGAGTGCAAGAGAAATTGTATGGGCTTCTTTATTCAGGAAGTCTGTGTGCGAGTAACGATGCTCATTGCTATTCCATTTAGGGTGTCCTTTTTCAAAATCTTGACGACTTCTTTTCTCAGCTTGGAGTGCTGTAGTTATGCCTTTTTGGCTAACAACCAACGCCCCTTACTCAGCAGTGAGTGGTTGAAGAGAAAAGTGATTCTATGGCAGCCAATGGGTCTCACTGCTTTCTTTATATGTCTTCGTATGTCAGAGGTAGCTTCTTGCAGATATATATGGCGAATGTCATAAGGTTTTGGAAGATTGCTTGTGAGCGTTGAACATCACTTGATCAAAAGAAGGTGACTGATAGAGCATCTGTGACGTAGAGAAACAAAGGCATTTGACTGGAAAAGGAGTAAATGAAACTTGACACATGAAGGCATATTGGGGGCAAATGATCAAAAACTTGGTGAATGATGGAGCTTTAAGGAGCAGAATTAGACCATTCAACTCCATTAGTTTATTCCAACATTTGATCATGGTTATAGAGCCATAGGGACGTACAGCACAGACACAGACCCTTCGGCCCAACTCCTCCATGCCAACCAGATGTCCTAACCTAATCTAGTCCCATTTGTCAGCACTTGGCCCATATCTCTGTCAACCCTTCCTGTTCATATACCCATTCGGATGTCTCTTTAGGGTGGCACGATGGAGCAATGGTTAGCACTGTTGCCTCACAGCGGTAGGAACCTGGGTTTAATTCCAACCTTTGGTGACTGCCTGTGTGGAGTTTGCACATTGTCGCTGTGTCTGTGTGTGGGTTTCCTCCGGGTTCTCCTGTTTGCTCCCACAATCCAAAGATGTGCAGGTTAGGTGGATCAGCCATGCTAAATTGCCCATAGTTTTCAGGGATGTGTAGGTGAGGTCCATTAGTCAGGGGCAAACGTAGAGCAACAGGGTCTGGGTGGGTTACTCTTCGGAGGTTTGGTGTGAAATTGCTGGGCCAAAGGGCCTGATGCTACGCTGTAAGGATTCTACATTAAATGTTGTAATTGTACCAACCTCCACCATTTCCTCTGGCAACTCATTCCATACAAGCACCACCCTCTGTGTGAAAATGTTGCTCCTTAGGTCTCATTTATATCTTTCCCCTCTTACCCTCAACCTATGCCCTCTAGTTCTGGACTCGCCCACCCCAGGGAAAAGACCTTTACCCTATCCATGCCCCTCATAACATGTGCCTCCAACAGGCCAGGGGAAACAGCCCCAGTCTGTTCAGCTTCTCCCTACAGCTCAAATCCTCCGACCCTGGCAACATGCTTGTAAATCTTTTCTGAACCCTTTCAAGTTTCACCACATCCTCCCAATAGGAGGGAGACCAAAATTGCACAAGATATTCCAAAAGTGGCCTAAACGATGATATGTTTCTCAACCCCATTCTCCTGCTTTCTCCCTGTAACCCTCCATCTCCTTGACCATCAAGAACCCATCTGCCAAAATACACTCAGCAACTCGGCCTCCAAAGCCTTCCACAGTGTCTTAACGGAAGAGAAATGGAGAGGCAGGATTAGGAGGAAATTCCAGAGCGGAGGACCTCAACTGCTGAAATTGGAGAAGGGAGGTTATAAGGCATTAGGAGGTGGGGGTGGGTTATAGGGTTTGAGGAGGTGGGGGTGGCTTATCAGGTTTGAGGAGGTGGGGGTGGGTTATAGGGTTTGAGG
>NW_025215177.1:52650-63955 GCF_004010195.1 Chiloscyllium plagiosum | reverse complement strand
GTGGGGGTGGGTTATAGGGCTTGAGGAGGTGGGGGTGGGTTATAGGCTTGATGAGATTCCAGAGATCGGGAGACGTATTTGAATTCATGGGTGCCGATTTTAAATGTGACATGTTGGGCTCTAATATGAGTTTGAGGAAGAAGCGAAGTTGGGTGGAGTAGTGAGCATTTGTGATGTTTTGCCGTCCTGGGACCCAATGTGGGTGGTACGGTGGCTCAGTGGTTAGCACTGCTGCCTCACAGTGTCAGGGACCCAGGTTCGATTCCAGCCTCGGGTGACTGTCTGTGTGGAGTTTGCACGTTCTCCCCGTGTCTGCGTGGGTTTCCTCCGGGTGCTCCGGTTTCCTCCCACAGTCCAAAGACGTGCAGGCCAGGTGAATTGGCCATGCTAAACTGCCCGTAGTGTTCAGGGATGTGTAGGTTAGGTGCATTAATCGGGGTAAATGTAGAGTAAAAGGGTCTGGGTGAGTTACTCTTCCGTAGGTGAGTGTGGACTTGTTGGGCTGAATGGCCTGACTTCACACCGTAGGGATTCTACTCTATGAGTGTGGATCTTGAGTGTCAGAAATCAATCTCCAGTGCAAGAGAGTGACGAAACATGAATCAATGATGAACTGTCTGGGTTATGAGTGGCTCACATATCAGGGAGGTTCTGAGAGCATTGATTGTGGTCACATCAACAAATTGAAGACAGAGGTGAAAGGGCTGGGTGAGCAGGGGAAAGGGATGCTAGCCGGGAGGTGAGAGATGGTTTCTCGGACTAAGTCAGGTTGAACAAATTACCAGAAACATCTTTCCCGTTTGGGAAACAGCTGCTTTACATTAGATGCTTTCCGTTAACAAGCAGTCACATCAGAGTTAACACAGTGCAGCCTGAGATACATGCATTGTATTCACAGCTTGAGTGGCACAGTGCCAACATTTGAATTTAAGCTTCATTCTGCTATTAAGCTTCCAGCAGCTGTTGCTCACCAGCTCTGCGCTTAATCTCCAACCTGAAATTTATCAACATTTCACTCCGTAACAATTAAATTCAATATTGTTGACCCTTATTTGTTAGCACCTCATGATATCTGGCAGAGATGAGTCTTCAAGTTCCTTTTCCCAAATGGTTTTCTTCTTCACCGTCCTGACAGGTTAAAATGTGCTCATCCCTTCCAAAAGAATGTTCCAGAATGCTTCCTAACCAATGGTCAATGATTTGATTTGATTTATTGCACCTGAGTACAGTGAAAAGTTTTGTTTTGTGAGCAGTACAGGCAGATCACGGAAAACAGGGACATACAGGCGTTAGGGTGCTCAGACACACAAGGTCACGGCTACACAGGAGGAGCACAAAGCAAGACCAACATTATTTGAAGTTAGAAAGTCCATTCAACAGTCTACTAACAGCAGGGAAGAAGCTGTTCTTGAACCTGTTGATGGATGTGTTCAGGCTTCTGCATCCTCTGCCTGACAGAAGAGGTTGTAGGAGATCATTACTGGGGTGGGAGGGGTCTTTGTTGATGTTGGCAGCCTTGCCACGGCAACAAGAGGTGCGAATGGACTCCGTGGATGGACGATCGGCCTCCATGATGGTCTGGGCCGTGGGAATAGGGGATACGACATGGCTTGGCCACTGCAAGTTTCACTAAACAAAGCTGTGATCAATGAGGAAGTTGATTAGTGATATTGGCGTTGGTTAAATGTTGACCAGGAGACCCAGGCACATTTCCCTGCACGTTTCAGAAACAGAGCTGTGGAAGATTTCTTATTCGCCTGAGAGAACAGGCGGGCACCCTTTTCATGCCTACTCTGAATGAATCCTTTCTGAAAGGCCTTCTCTGAGTGAAAGCTCGCTCTTTCAGTATCAAGTGAGCTTTTAGGCAGTGCTCACGTTGACCCTTTAACCTGCATCAACTTTGATTTGGGGTGGTGGTGTAGCTAATGTTTAGTACCAGTTGGACAATACCCAGTAAATGCATTGCTAGATTTAATTCAACACTAACTGATGTCATTATAATATCAAAGACAGGTTTAACAATACAGCAGCGCACTTTCAGAAACAGGTCCAGGTGTGACCAGCTCAAATCCATGAGTTTTGTAATTGCAATGACAGACGGACAATAACAATTAAACTTTTATAAAGTTCTACCCTGAGCTGACATTTGCTTAACACAAGCAGACAGATAGAAAAAAATTAAAAAGATCAAAGGGATGTGTACGTCAGTGAAGAGCAGCAACTTAAACAATGAGTTGAGTGTTATATTAGCTAGTCGCTGGATGAGTAAGATCTTTTTGATTGATATTTCAGACACTGAGCTAATACCACACACATACACATGCTCATGCACACATACACAAACACACGCACACAATAATTAAACCACAACATCACAAGGATGGATTTACATAAGAAGGAAGCAACTTGCATTTGTTTATCACCTTTCTGACCTCAGCCTGTTTAGGAAGCATGTTAGAGCCAATGAGGTACTTTCTGAATTGTCGTCACTGTAGTGTTTCTCAGTGTTGGTTACACTGGTGCCAGGACAAAATGGAAACTTTTATCTCATTCCTCACCCAGGAGTAGAATGGAGGGAAAGAGAGAGAGCGCACCAATATAAACTCCCTTTTTTCACAATTGCAAAAAAAATCTTTTCATTTTCATCCAAGTTAACAAACAAAATTAACTAATTGCGACATCAGAAATATTCCTGAAAGAAAGCACTTGCATTTATTTGGCACCTTTCACCACCTCAGCAATAATTCCTTTCAGAATCTACATTAGAGTGGTGCTGGAAAAGCACAGCAGGTCAGGCCGCATCCAAGGAGCAGGAAAGTCGACGTTTCGGGCAAAAGCCCTCCATTTTCCTGCTCCTCGGATGCTGCCTGACCTGCTATGCTTTTCCAGCGCCACTCTGATCTAGATTCTGATTTCCAGCTTTGACAAAAGGTCAGTTAGACCCGAAACGTCAGCTCTTTTCTCTCCTTACAGATGCTGCCAGACCTGCTGAGATTTTCCAGCATTTTCTCTTTTGCTTTCTGATTTACAGCATCTGCAGTCCTCACTTTTGCCGAGATAATTCCCTTCACCCCTCAAGAATGATATTGCACCCCTTCCCATTTATTTCGCCATCCCCTCGGCTCCCAGCCTCATTCCTGATGAAGGGCTTTTGCCCGAAATGTTGATCCGCCTGCTCCTTGGATGCTGTCTGACCTGCTGTGCTTTTCCAGCGCCACACACTCTCGACACTGCACCTTTGAAGTCTACCTGAGAATATTTTAGCCAAACTCTGCGTCCTTTTACACTGCAGCTGTCTCTCAACTGCACTGAAACATCAGACAATAAATTGTGCACCACTTACAGGTGCTTATTTATCTTTGTAATGTACCCCTTCATGGGAGGTGCAGAGTAGCTTTTTATTTGCTATTTCTACCATATATAACTGATAAGGTAAAAATGAGACAACGTTCCTAGGGACTGAAGGTGCTACATGGACAGCATAAACAATACATTCGCACGCAGCATAAAGTGCATAATGTAAAACATGCGAGTTACAGTGTAATGGAAGATTGATAAATAATAGACATCTTTCCAGCAGCAATTCAAAGACGTGCGAAGAATTTCAAATGGGCAAGAGTCTGATCATACCGTGCTAAGGAGCCTGATGGCTTGGGGAAGAAACTGCTGCTCAGTCTGGCTGTGAGAGACCCTATGCTCCAGCATCTTCTGCCAGATGGCAGGAGGGAGAAGGGTTTGAGTGAGGGGTGTGTGGGGTCGTCCACAATGCTCTTAGCCTTTTGGATGCAGCCTGTGATGTAAATGTCGGTAATGGAGGGGAGAGAGACCTCGATGATCATCCCACCTGTCCGGAATATCCATTGCAGGGTCTTATGATCCGAGACGGTGCAATTCCCAAATGAACCAGGCAGTGATGCAGCAGCTCAGAGTACACTCTCAATGAAGCCTCTGTAGAGGGTGGTGAGGATGGCGGGGTGGGGCGGGGTGGGGGGATGGGGAGCGGTGGTGAGATGGGAGGTGGGCTTTCCTGTGCAGGAAGTAGAGGTGCTACTGGGCTTTCCTGGTTATGGAGCTGGCGTTGAGGGTCAAGATTAGAGTGGTGCTGGAAAAGCACAGCAGGTCAGACAGCATCTGAGGAGCAGGAAAATCGACGTTTCAGGCCAAAGCCTTTCATCAGCTGGTGTTGAGGGTCCAGGTGAGATTCTCCTCCAGGTGTACTCGAAGAGAGCATTGCTGGCTGAGGCAGATGTTGTTTCATGGTTGGTTTGGAGAAGGTGGTTGTGAATTGCCTTCCTGAACCACTGCAGTCCATGAGATATGGACATGTGGCATAAGGAGTCTTTGCAGTACCAGAGTCAATGGGTATCAGGGGCAAACTGTCTGCTGGTTGGAGTGCCTGTGGGTCCAAGTCTCTTATATAATTATTTACTCCATATTTACTCCAGGAGCTGTAACTCAGTTTACTCTGATGAATTTCATTGAATTTTCTGAGAAGGTAAAAGTGGATCAGTGACAGTGTGGAGTTTTAAACTATTCTTTCATGGGACATGGGCATCGCTGGCTGGGCCAGTGTTTACTGCCTATCCCTAGTTGCCCTTGAGAAGGTGATGGTGAGCTGCCTCCTGATGAAGTGGGTGGACTGGAGTGGACAAAGTGAAAAGTCACACAACACCAGATTATAGGAGAAAGTGAGGGCTGCAGATGCTGGAGATCAGAGCTGAAAATGTGTTGCTGGAAAAGCACAGCAGGTCAGGCAGCATCCAAGGAGCAGGAGAATCAACGTTTCGGGCATGAGCCCTTCTTCAGGAATGGAGGAATTTTCAACACCAGGTTATAGTCCAACTGATACAATTCACCTGTTGTGGATTGACCCATTAGGGAGGGAATTCCAGGATTTTGACAATGCAGTCCATTGTTTTGTATTAGCAAAGCTTTTGACAACATTACACAGATCAGATTGGCTCAATAGTGCATGGGATGCAAGTGACCAGGAAGCAACAGATAAAATTGATGGGTCAACACAGAGAATGCTGGAGGAACTCAGCAAGTCCGACAGCATTGGTGCAGAGAGAAACAGAGTTAACATTTCGAGTGTGGGGGCCTGTCATAATGGACTTGAAGCATTATTTTTGCTTATCTCTCTACAGACGTTGCTAGACATGTGGAGATTGTTTTTTCCAGTGATTTCCAGCATCTGCAGTATTTTGCCTTAAAACCAGGGAGTCTAGATGCTAAGGTAGAGTTTCACAGGACTCAGTTATATGTCTTTTATGGTGTATAAATATTCATGATTTTGATTTCAAAGTAGGGACATTGTAATGAGTTTTGCAAATGATTCCAAAATTGGCCACGTGTTTGAAGGTGAAAGGGTAAGCTATAGACTGCAGAGGGCATTAATAAACTGGGTGATGGGCAAAGAAACAACAAGTGAAGCTCAACCCAGAGCA
This sequence comes from Chiloscyllium plagiosum, assembly GCF_004010195.1. Classification (NCBI taxonomy): domain Eukaryota; kingdom Metazoa; phylum Chordata; class Chondrichthyes; order Orectolobiformes; family Hemiscylliidae; genus Chiloscyllium; species Chiloscyllium plagiosum. Next base: position 58,508 of record NW_025215177.1, on the reverse strand, counting down.
GTTCAGGGTGACAGGGTCTGTGACCGTCCCTGTTGCTCAGTGATGGTGGGGGGGTGAGGGAGACCAGGCCTGTGTGCGGCAGAGACCAAGTGGACACATCTGGGAATTTGGTTCCAAGTGGGAATTCAGTGCAGGTCTTGGGTGGGTGGGGGAGGTCGGTGGTGGAGGAGGTGTTTTAAAGAATGTTTACTGCAAGAAGTAAAGTTTCCACAACAACAGAGAGGGTAAAATGCACAGATTGAGGGTCCCGGGTCCAGAGGATAAATAATGAGAATTGAGAGGCTTTCTGTCAGTGACAGAGTGATATTTCACATCACAACATGACGCCATCACACTGAAAGCCATTTGCTGAGTACAATTGGGCAGCAGCCCTAGTCTCACTGTTTAATTTTATTTTTATATTATTTGCTATTTTCTTCCTCTTGTTTTCATTTGTTATGACTCTTAACGTCCTTTAACTCTTTCAGAGAACTCTTCCTCCTCCTTTGTTGTGAGCCACGAACTATTTTCCCACAGAATCCCTACAGTGTGGAAACAGGCCTTTCGGTCCAACAAGTCCGCACTGACCCTCCAAAGAGTTATCCACCCAGACCCATTCCCTCTACTCTACTCTACTCTACATTTAGCCCTGACTAATCCCTGAACACTATGGGCAATTTAGCCTGACCAATCCACCCAGAGCAAACGCACACAGACATGGGGAGAATGTACAAACTCCACAATGGCAGTCATCCGAGGCGGGAATCGAACCCAGATCCCTGGTGCTGTGAGGCAGCAGTGCTAACCACCGCACCACCATGCCACCCTCTTTAATGCTTTCTTAAAATCTTCAACAACACTCAAGAAGCTCGACACCATCCAGGACAAAGCAGCCTACATGATATGCACTGCATCCATAAGCATCCACTCCCTCCACCACCGATGCTCATTGGCAGCAGTGTGAACTATCTACAAGATCCACTGCAGCAATTCACCAAAAGTCCTCAGACAGCACCTTCCAAACTGATGACTACTTCCAACTAGAAGGACAAGTACAGCAGATACATGGGAACACCACCGCACTGCTGCTACTGAGCGTTGGTGGTGGAGGGAGTAGATGTTTGTGGATGTAGTGCCCATCAAGCGGGCTGCTTTGGCCTGGATGGTGTTGAGCTTCCTGAGTGTTGTTGGGGCTGCACGCATCCAGGGTAAGTGGGGAGTATCCCATCACACTCCTGACTTGTGTCTTGGAGATGCTGGACAGGCTTCGGGGAGTCAGGAGTTGAATTACTCGCTGCAGAATTCCCAGCTTCTGACCTGCTCTTGTAGTCACTGTATTTATGTGGCAGGTCCAGTTGAGTTTCTGATCAATGGTGAACCCCCCTTCCCCCTGCCCAGGATGTTGCTAGTGGGGATTCAGTGATGGGAATACCATTAAATATCAAGGGGTGATGATTAGATTGTCTCTTTTTGGAGATGGTCATAGCCAGTCACCTGTGATCATCGGTACCATATCTTGAAAGTCTGTGCCAGGTATTCTTGGAGCTGGCATGATGCCAGTATCCTTAGAACATAGAACATAGAACATAGAACAATACAGCACAGAACAGGCCCTTCGGCCCACGATGTTGTGCCGAACATTTGTCCTAGCTTCAGCACCCATCCATGTACCTATCCAATTGAGCTTTGGGTTTTCTTAGAAGTAAAAAGAAACATGACTGGGCAGAGTCAGGCTCATACAGACTCGAGCTTTTAGTTTTGCTTTCAGTTGTTGAAATTTGGGGTTTTAAAATGGAACCTGCTAGATATTAGAACATAGAACAATACAGCACAGGACAGGCCCTTCGGCCCACGATGTTGTGCCGAACTTCTAACCTAGATTAAGTACCCATCCATGTACCTGTCCAAATGCCGCTTAAAGGTCGCCAATGGTTCCGACTCTACCACTCCCACGGGCAGTGCATTCCATGCCCCCACCACTCTCTGGGTAAAGAACCCACCCCTGACATCTTCCCTATACCTTCCACCCTTCACCTTAAATTTATGTCCCCTTGTAACACTCTGTTGTACCCGGGGAAAAAGTTTCTGACTGTTTACTCTATCTATTCCTCTGATCATCTTATAAACTTCTATCAAGTCACCCCTCATCCTTCGCCGTTCCAACGGGAAAAGGCCGAGAACTCTCAACCTATCCTCGTACGACTTATTCTCCATTCCAGGCAACATCCTGGTAAAATTTCTCTGCACCCTCTCCAAAGCTTCCACATCTTTCCTAAAGTGAGGCGACCAGAACTGCACACAGTACTCCAAATGTGGCCTAACCAAAGTCCTGTACAGCTGTAACATCACTTCACGACTCTTGAATTCAATCCCTCTGCTAATGAACACTAATACACCATTGGCCTTCTTACAAGCTCTATCCACTTGAGTGGCAACTTTCAAAGCTCTATGAACATAGACCCCAAGATCCCTCTGTTCCTCCACCTCACTAAGAAAAGGAATTCCTTGTGGAATTTCATGTTCCTGCTGTATTTCAGGAGTCTCACAAGGAGTGGGCCAAAAGGGTTATTGTCTGTGACCAAGGCTGATGACTGTGTGACCTCAGCCCGGGGCTCAGGGGATGCCCAGATACAATGCAACCCTCTCTTCACCCAGGGTGAGGGTAGAGCTTGCTATTGGCCCTCCTGAAGACAAGATTCCATTGCCTGGTTTGGTCTGAGGACGACTATGCAGTATCCTCCGAGCAGAGTGTCTAGCATAATCCCAGCATGCTGTGCTCTGGAGTAGACAAAGGTAGGGGGAGGGGGTGGAGGCATCATGGCAGGCTGGACGTGTGGGCGTCTTCTGAGGAGGAACATCACCGTCACCATGATAGAGTTCAGCAATGTCACACTCTAATAGTTAGACAGGACGTCGATGCCACCTGGTTGCAGTAGAGGAGAGTTGGATGCAGGTCTTTGGTGCAGGGCAGTAACTTGTTTCTGTTGCAAGAGACAAATGATTTCTATTCACTTTTGGTTTTGCAGAATAAAGGACAACATTTGGAAGTGTATGAAGGGACCCCTGGAAGATGCTGACATTGAGCATTGGGGAAAGCGATTTGGACAGAGGGATAAGATGGCAGGTGGCTCGAACAGGGTTGGAACATGCGGTGGTGTGTGCGAGGAAGCCTCAGCTGTACCAGCTATAGGTCACTAGAGATTGGCTTTGTTTCTGCTCTACCACTACGCAGCAACTCCAGAAGGCAAACACATGCACAACCATCTTGGCGTGGGGATGGTTAGGGAGTGTATGGTGGTATCAAAGATGGCAAACTCTGACACCCTGGCCAGCGCTATCACCTATGGGCAACATTATGGCTCAGTGGTTAGCACTGCTGCCTCTCAGCCCCAGGGACCTGGGTTCGATTCCAGCCTTGGGTGACTGTCTGTGTGGAGTTTGCACATTCTCCCCGTGTCAACATGGGTTTCCTCTGGGTGCTCCGGTTTCCTCCCACAGTCCAAAGATGTGCAGGTTAGGTGGACTGGACATGCTAAACTGCCCATAGTGTCCAGGGACATGCAGGTTAGGTGGGTTAGCCATGGGAAATGCAAGGTTACGGGACACTCTTCAGAGGGCCAGTGCAAACGTCATGGGCTGAAGGGCCTCTATCTGCACTGTAGGGATTCTGTGGTGAATGGGAGAATTTTATGCGGTGAGGTTAGGATGCCATGCAGGAACATCTGTACAGAGGACACACAAAGGGAAATCCTCCATGAAACTTTGTGGCGATTTCTGGTAAAATTCAGCCCCTGCCCTGAACTCACGGCCAGACTGTTACCCTTCTCCCTTGACTCTGGGCACCCTGCTCTTGTAATTTCCACCTTCATCCTCTTGATCACCTTCCTTCCTTGATTTGCCTCTGACCTATCAATGTGGCCCTTCAGGATTGTTTCCAAATGTTGGTTGGTTTGGCCCCTGGATTATTGTGCCTGAAAGTCTCTGTGCCACTGGCTGACCAGCCTGTGGTTACCGAGTTTGACCTCCCCTCTGTGTTTGTCCAAAAGGTGCTCCTTTGTAACTCTCCCGTCACTGCCATTAAACCGGTTGGTGGAAGGAGCACGGAAATCTTCATAATCCTCAAATGGGGAGAATGTGCAAACTCCACACAGGAATCAAACCCAGGACCCTGGTGCTGTGAGGCAGCAGTGCTAATCACAGAGCCACTTTGTGCGCTTACCCGGTACCACTCGTGCCTCTCCTTCTCCTGTCACATCAGCAATCACCTCCTCTGTGGCGTGGACAGAATTAGCCTTCACAAAGTCTTCCTCCTGGATCTGGCTCAGCCGCACTCACCCTTTTCACCAGCTTTTTGTCATTGCGTTCTGAAAGGGGTTTTTTTTCCCGTCTTCTTTTCTGTCAGTTGCTAATCAGACTCGGTCTCTGCACATTGTCCATCTTTGTTTGGATCTCATCAGTGCTTTCAATAATACAGCCTGGGCCCACGGCTATATTGTGAGTCTTGAAATTGCTGCCTGTCTCCTTTTCCTGTTCCTGGTGAATCTGTGGATCTCTCATCGTCCAGGGAACTCCAATTGGCTTCCCTTCCAATTCTCCTCATGGAGGCAAGTCTGTACTCTCCGCCTCTTTGAAGACCTCCCAGGTAACTACTGCATGGCCTGCTATTTATCCTGGGTTCAATCCACCAGTGCCAGTTCTCCTTACAACCCACAGAAAGTAGCCCCCTACTCACTATGTTTGCTCTGTAGTGATTGTACCCTGTCCATTTCCATAGCTTGATGCTGCAGTGTACTTCAGGACATCTGATAGACAGCCACTTTATGAGAATTCCCCTGTGCCTGGGCTGAACTGCTTTGACAGATTTCACTTGTACAAACACCGCCCTGACAGGAATAAGAAGCAAATGTGTGGCCTATACATCTGGGAAGGGCCGTGCCAAAAAAAAAGAGTTGCAGCGACTAATTGTAAAACAAAGCAGCCTCTCGGAGAATACGAGCTGAAGAGGAACCAAAGCAAAGCACTGCAGCTTCAGAAAATCTAGAAAATCTAGAAATTTAAAATTTCGAGTGGGCCCAACGGTGTGGACTCGAGTAGGCCTAACGGTATGGACGCGAGTGGGCCCAACGGTGTGGACTCGAGTGGGCCCAACGGTGCGGATAAGACTGTACCCAATGGTGTGGACTGGAGTGGGCCCAACAGTGCGGACTCGAGTGGGCCCAGGGGTGTGGAACCGAGTGGGCCCAATGGTGTGGACTCGAGTGGGCCCAACGGTGTGGACTCGAGTGGGGCCAACAGTGTGGACTCGAGTGGGCCCAACAGTGTGGACTCGAGTGGGCACAACGGTGTGGACTCGGGTGGGCCCAACAGTGCGGGTTAGACTGGACTCAACGGTGCAGACTGGAGTGGGCCCAACAGTGCAGACTGGAGTGGGCCCAACAGTGCAGAGTGGACTGGACCCAACGGTGTGGACTCGAGTGGGGCAAACAGTGCAGACTAGAGTGGGCCCAAAGGTGCGGACTGGAGTGGGCCCAACGGTGCAGACTGGAGTGGGCCCAATGGTGCAGACTGGAGTGGGCCTAACGGGGCGGACTGGAGTGGGCCCAATGATGCAGACTGGAGTGGGCCCAACGGTGCAGACTGGAGTGGGCTCAACAGTGTGGACTGGAGTGGGCCCAACAGTGCAGACTGGAGGGGGCCCGACAGTGTGAACTGGAGTGGGCCCAACAGTGCAGACTGGAGTAGGCCCAATCGTGCAGACTGGAGTCGGCCCAATGGTGCAGGCTGGAGTGGGCCCAACGTTGCAGACTGGAGTGGGCCAAACAGTGCAGACTGGACTCGGCCAAATGGTGCAGGCTGGAGTGGGCCCAAAGGTGAAGACT
>NW_025215177.1:49760-52605 GCF_004010195.1 Chiloscyllium plagiosum | reverse complement strand
TGCAGACTGGAGTGGGCCCAACGGTGCAGACTGGAGTGGTCCCAACAGTGCAGACTGGAGTGGGCCCAATGATGCAGACTGGAGTGGGCCCAACGGTGCAGACTGGAGTGGGCCCAACAGTGCAGACTGGAGTGAGCCCAACGGTGCAGGCTGGAGTGAGCCCAACGGTGCAGACTGGAGTGGTCGCAACGGTGCAGACTGGAGTGGGCCCAACGGTGCAGACTGGAGTGGGCCCAACAGTGCAGACTGGAGTGAGCCCAACAGTACAGAATGGAGTGGGCCCAATGGTGCAGACAGGAGTGGGCCAAACAGTGCAGACTGGAGTGGGCCCAATGATGCAGACTGGAGTGGGCCCAACGGTGCAGACTGGAGTGGTCCCAACAGTGCAGACTGGAGTGGGCCCAACAGTGCAGACTGGAGTGGGCCCAATGGTGCATGCTGGAGTGGGCCCAACAGTGCCGATGGGAGTGGGCCCAAAAGTGCAGACTGGAGTGGGCCAAATGGTGCAGACTGGAGTGGGCCCAATGGTGCAGGCTGGAGTGGGCCCAACGGTGCAGGCTGGAGTGGGCCCAATGGTGCAGGCTGGAGTGGGCCCAACGGTGCAGACTGGAGTGGGCCCAACTGTGCAGACTGGAATGGGCTCAACAGTGCAGACTGGAGTGGTTCAAACAGTGCAGACAAGAGTGGGCCCAACAGTGCGGACTTGGGTCGGCCAGACAGTGCAGACTGGATTGGCCCAAATGTGCAGGCTGGAGTGGGCCCAACGGTGCAGAATGGAGTGGGCCCAACAGTGCAGAATGGAATGGGCTCAACAGTGTAGACTGGAGTGGGCCCAATGGTGCAGACTGGAGTGCGCCCAACGGTGCAGAATGGAGTGGGCCCAACAGTGCAGACGGGAGAGGGCTCAACAGTGCAGACTGGTTTGGGTTCAACAGTGCAGACAGGAGTGGGCCCAACGGTGTGGACTGGAGTGGGCACAACAGTGCAGACTGGAGTGGGTCCAACAGTACAGACGGGAGTGGGCCCCACAGGGCGGAATGGAGTGGGACCAACAGTGTGGACTGGAGTGGACCCAACAGTGCAGACTGGAGTAGGCCCAACAGTATGGGCTGGAGTGGTCCAAACAGTGCAGACTGGAGTGGGCCCAATGGTGCAGGCTAGATTGGGCCCAACAGGGCAGACTGGAGTGGGCTCAACGGTGTGAAGTGGAGTGGGCCTAACCGTGCAGATTGGAGTGGATTCAACAGTGTGGACTGGAGTGGGCCCAACGGTGCAGACAGGAGTCGGTTCAACAGTGTGGACTGGAGTGGGCCCAACGGTGCAGACTGGAGTGGGTTCAACAGTGTGGACTGGAGTGGGCCAAACAGTGCAGACTGGAGTCGGCCCAATGGTGCAGACTGGAGTGGGGCCAACAGTGCAGACTGGAGTGGGCCCAACGGTGCGGACTGGAGAGGACCCAACAGTGCAGACTGGAGTGGGCTCAACAGTGAGGACTGGAGTGGGCCCAATGGTGCAGACGGGAGTCGGCCCAACAGTGCTGACTGGAGTGGGCCCAACAGTGCAGACTGGAGTGGGTTCAACAGTGTGGACTGAAGTGGGCCCAACAGTGCAGAATGGAGTGGTCCAAACAGTGTAGACTGGAGTGGGCCCAACAGTGCGGACCTGAGTGGGCCCAACGGTGTGGACTAGAGTGGGCCCAACGGTGCAGACTGGTGTGAGCCCATCAGTGCGGACTGGAGTGGGTCCAACAGTGCGGACTGGAGTGGGCCCAACGGTGCGGACTGTAGTGGGCCCAATGGTGCGGACTGGAGTGAGCCCAACGCTGCAGACCGGAGTGGGCCAAACGGTGTTGACTGGAGTTGGCCCAACGGTGCAGACAGGAGTGGGCCCAATGGTGCAGACTGGAGTGGGCCCAATGGTGCAGAGTGGAGTGGGCCCAACGGTGCAGACTGGAGTGGGCCCAATGGTGCAGGCTAGTGTGGGCCCAACGGTGCAGACTGGAGTGGGCTCAACGGTGAAAACTGGAGTGGGCCCAACAGTGTTGACTGGAGTGGGCCCAACAGTGTAGACTGGAGTGGGCCCAAAAGTGCAGACTGGAGTGGTCCAAACAGTGCAGACTGGAGTGGGCACAACAGTGTGGACTGGAGTGGGCCAAACAGTGCAGACAGGAGTGGGCCCAATGGTGCAGGCTGGAGTGGGCCCAACGGTGCAGACTGCAGTGGGCTCAATGGTGAGAACTGGAGTGGGCCCAACAGTGCAGACTGGAGTGGGTTCAACAGTGTGGATTGGAGTGGGCCAAACAGTGCAGACTGGAGTGGGCCCAACGGTGCAGGCTGGAGTAGTCCCAACGGTGCAGACTGGAGTGGGCTCAACAGTGTGGATTGGAGTGGTCCAAACAGTGCAGACTGGAGTGGGCCCAACGGTGCAGACTGGAGTGGTCCAAACAGTGCAGACTGGAGTGGGCCCAACACTGCGGACCGGAGTCGGCCAGACAGTGCAGACTGGAGTGGGCCCATTGGTGTAGGTTGGAGTGGGCCCAACGGTGCAGAATGATAAGGGCTCAATAGTGTAGACTGGAGATGGCCCAACGGTACTGACTGGAGTGGGCCCAACGGTACGGACTGGAGTGAGCCCAACGGTGCAGACTGTAGTGGGTTCAACAATGCAGACAGGAGTGGGCCCAACGGTGTGGACTTGAATGGGCCCAACAGTGCAGACTGGAGTGGGCCCAACAGTACGGACTCAAGTGGGCCCAACAGTGTAGACTGGAGTGGGCCCAACTGTGCGGACTGCAGTGGGCCAAACAGTGCAGACTGGAGTGGGCCCAATGGTGCAGGCTAGAGTG
>NW_025215177.1:46801-49708 GCF_004010195.1 Chiloscyllium plagiosum | reverse complement strand
AATGGAGTGGGCCCAACGGTGCAGAATGGAGTGGGCCCAACGGTGCAGACTGGAGTGGGCCCAACAGTGCAGTCTGGAGTGGGCCCAACAGTGTGGACTGAAGTGGGCCAAACAGTGCAGACTGGAGTGGGCCCAACAGTGCAGTCTGGAGTGGGCCCAACAGTGCAGACTGGAGCGGGCCAAACAGTGCAGACTGGAATGGGCCCATTGGTGCAGGTTGGAGTGGGCCCAACGGTGCAGAATGGAGTGGGCTCAACGGTGCAGACTGGAGTGTGCCCAACAGTGCAGTCTGGAGTGGGCCCAACAGTGTGGACTGAAGTGGGCCAAACAGTGCAGACTGGAGTGGGCCCAATTGTGCGGACTGGAGTGGGCCCAACGGTGCAGACTGGCGTGGGCTCAACAGTGTGGACTGGAGTGGACCCAACAGTGCAGACTGGAGGAGGCCCAACAGTATGGACTTGAGTGGTCCAAAGAGTGCAGACTGGAGTGGTCCAAACAGTGTAGACTGGAGTGGGCCCAACAGTGAGGACTGGCGTGGGCTCAACAATGTGGAGTGGAGAGGGCCCAACGGTGCAGACTGGAGTGGGTTCAACAGTGTGGACTGGAGTTGGCCCAACAGTGCAGACTGGAGTCGGCCCAACAGTGTGGACTGGAGTGGGCCCAACAGTGCAGACCGGAGTGGTCCAAACAGTGTAGACTGGAGTGGGCTCAACGGTGCAGACTGGAGTGGTTCCAACAGTGCAGAATGGAGTGGGCACAACAGTGTGGACTGGAGTGGACGCAACAGTGCAGACTGGAGTAGGCCCAACAGTACGGCCTGGAGTGGTCCAAACAGTGCAGACTGGCATGGGGCCAACAGTGCGGACTGAATTGGGCCAAACAGTGCAGACTGGAGTGGGCCCAATGGTGCAGGCTAGAGTGGGCCCAACGGTACAGACTGGAGTGGGCCCAACTGTGCAGGCTAGTGTTGGCCCAACGGTGCAGACTGGAGTGGGCCCAAAAGTGCAGACTGGAGTGGTCCAAACATTGTTGACTGGAGTGGGCACAACAGTGCGGACTGGAGTGGGCCAAACAGTGCAGACAGGAGTGGCCCAATGGTGCAGGCTGGAGTGGGCCCAACGGTGCAGACTGCAGTGGGCTCAATGGTGAGAACTGGAGTGGGCCCAACAGTGCAGACTGGAGTGGGTTGGACAGTGTGGACTGGAGTGGGCCCAAAAGTGCAGACTGGAGTGGTCCAAACAGTGTCAACTGGAGTGGGCACAACAGTGCGGACTGGAGTGGGCCAAACAGTGCAGACTGGAGCGGGCCCAACGGTGCAGCCTGGAGTGGTCCCAACGGTGCAGACTGGAGTGGGCTCAACAGTGTAGATTGGAGTGGTCCAAACAGTGCAGACTGGAGTGGGCCCAACGGTACGGACTGGAGTGGGCCCAACGGTACGGACTGGAGTGAGCCCAACAGTGCAGACTGTAGTGGGTTCAACAATGCAGACAGGAGTGGGCCCAACGGTGTGGACTTGAGTGGGCCCAACAGTGTAGACTGGAGTGGGCCCAACAATACGGACTCAAGTGGGCCCAACAGTGTAGACTGGAGTGGGCCCAACTGTGCGGACGGCAGTGGGCCAAACAGTGTAGACTGGAGTGGGCCCAACAGTGCCGACTGCAGTGGGCCAAACAGTGCAGACTGGAGTGGGCCCAATGGTGCAGGCTAGAGTGGGCCCAACGGTGCTGACTGGAATGGGCTCAACAGTGTGGACTGAAGTTGGCCCAACAGTGCAGACTGGAGTGGGCCCAACAGTGCAGTCTGGAGTGGGCCCAACAGTGCAGTCTGGAGTGGGCCCAACAGTGCGGACTGGAGCGGGCCAAACAGTGCAGACTGGAATGGGCCCATTGGTGCAGGTTGGAGTGGGCCCAACGGTGCAGACTGCAGTGGGCTCAACGGTGAGAACTGGAGTGGGCCCAACAGTGCAGACTGGCGTGGGGTCAACAATGTGGACTGGAGTGGGCCCAACGGTGCAGACTGGAGTGGGCCCAACGGTGCAGACTGGAGTGGGCCCAACAGTGCAGACTGGCATGGGCTCAACAATGTGGACTGGAGTGGTCCAAACAGTGCAGACTGGAGTGGGCCCAACTATGCAGACTGGAGTGGTCCAAACAGTGCAGACTGGAGTGGGCCCAACAGTGCGGACCGGAGTCGGCCAGACAGTGCAGACTGGAGTGGGCCCATTGATGCAGTTTGGAGTGGGCCCAACGGTGCAGAATGATAAGGGCTCAATAGTGTAGACTGGAGTGGGCCCAACGGTACGGACTGGAGTGGGCCCAACGGTACGGACTGGAGTGAGCCCAACGGTGCAGACTGTAGTGGGTTCAACAATGCAGACAGGAGTGGGCCCAACGGTGTGGACTTGAGTGGTCCCAACAGTGCAGACTGGAATGGGCCCAACAGTACGGACTCAAGTGGGCCCAACAGTGTAGACTGGAGTGTGCCCAACTGTGCGGACTGCAGTGGGCCAAACAGTGTAGACTGGAGTGGGCCCAACAGTGCGGACTGGAGTGGGCCAAACAGTGCAGACAGGAGTGGGCCCAATGGTGCAGGCTGGAGTGGGCCCAACGGTGCAGACTGGAGTGGGTTGGACAGTGTGGACTGGAGTGGGCCCAACGGTGCAGACTGGAGTGGGTTCAACAGTGTGGTTTGGAGTGGGCCCAAAAGTGCAGACTGGAGTGGTCCAAACAGTGTCGACTGGAGTGGGCACAACAGTGCGGACTGGAGTGGGCCAAACAGTGCAGACTGGAGTGGGCCCAACGGTGCAGACTGCAGTGGGCTCAATGGTGAGAACTGGAGTGGGCCCAACAGTGCAGACTGGAGTGGGTTGGACAGTGTGGACTGGAGTGGGCCCAACGGTGCAGACTG
>NW_025215177.1:17651-22272 GCF_004010195.1 Chiloscyllium plagiosum | reverse complement strand
GGGTGGTAGGGGGGCGTGGACCTGACCAGGTAGTCACGGAGGGAACGGTCTTTGTGGGGGGCGGAGAGGGGTGGGGGGGGAAATATATCCCTGGTGGTGGGGTCTGTTTGGAGGTGGCGGGAATGTCGGCGGATGATTTGGTTTATGCGGTGGTTTGTAGGGTGGAAGGTGTGCACCAGGGGCGTTCTGTCCTTGTTGCGGTTGGAGGGGTTGGGTCTGAGGGCGGAGGTGCGGGATGTGGACGAGATGCGTTGGAGGGCATCTTTAACCACGTGGGAAGGGAAATTGCGGTCTCTAAAGAAGGAGGTCATCTGGTGTGTTCTATGGTGGAACTGGTCCTCCTGGGAGGGCCAATGGGCTAAGAAGTGGCAGATGGAGTTTAATTTAGATAAATGTGAGGTACTGCATTTTGGGAAAGCAAATCTTAGCAGGACTTATACACTTAATGGTAAGGTCCTAGAAAGTGTTGCTGAACAAAGAGACCTTGGAGTGCAGGTTCATAGCTTCTTGAAAGTGGAGTCGCATTAAGATAGCATAGTGAAGAAGGAGTTTGATATGCTTTTCTTTATTGGTCAGAGTATTGAGTACAGGAGTTGGGAGGTCATGTTGCGGCTGTACAGGACATTGGTTAGGCCACTTTTGGAATATTGCGTGCAATTCTGGTCTCCTTCCTATCGGAAAGATATTGTGAAACTTGAAAGTGTTCAGAAAAGATTTACAAGGATGTTGCCAGGGTTGGAGGATTTGAGCTATAGGGAGAGGCTGAACTGACTGGGGCTGTTTTCCTGGAGCGTTGGGGGCTGAGGGGTGACCTTATAGAAGTTTATAAAATCATGAGGGACATGGATAGGATAAATAGACAAAGGTTTTTCCCTGGGGTGGGGGAGTCCCAAGCTCGAGGGCATAGGTTTAGGGTGAGAGGGGAAAGATATAAAAGAGACCTAAGGGGGGAACCTTTTTAATCAGAGGGTGGCGCGTGTATGCAATGAGCGGCCAGAGGATGTGGTGGAGGCTGGTACAATTTCAACATTTAAATGGTATCTGGATGGGTATATGAATAGAAAGGATTTGGAGGGATATGGGACAGGTGCTGTCAGGTGGGACTAGATTGGGTTGGAATATCTGGACGGGTTGGACCGAAGGGTCTGTTTCCATGATGTATATCTCTATGAATCTATGACTCTAAGAGATTTAAGTGAATGGTTCCATAAATGAATTGGAGATGCCGGTACACAGTTAAAAATCACACAATACCAGGTTATAGTCCAACAGGTTTATTTGGAAGCACTAGCTTTCAGAGCGCTAATCACAACCACCTGATGAAAGAGCAGTGCTCTAAAATCTAATGCTTCCAAATAAACCTGTTGGACTAAGACCTGGTGTTGTGTGATTTTTAACTACATACATGAATGTATTCTTCCCGACACTGAAAATTAAGTAATCAGATACATAAGTTCGGTGTGTTTTGTTAGAAAACTTTTAAAAATCATCATCAAAAATTGGTTAAATTAATGCATTATGATAGATGCACATGCAAATATCAGTCAGTCTACCTTCCCTGCTGAGGCAATAAACAGGACTCAGCGTAGTGTTTGTGTCTCAAACCAACATCCAGCATGGAATTGATTAAAATCTATTTTTTTAATTCAGAAGGAAGGGAAACAACCTCACCACCACTGACGATCAGGAGTGGACTGGAGGTGGTTACTCTGGGTGTCCACAGAATGACCTTTGTTGGCTGGGAGAGCCTGCAGACCTGTCTGGAGCATTACTATTCTACATCCAAACACTAAGTGGCTCCCTCCAGGCAGTTGATCTTCTCCACTCCCCCTACATTACATCAGGGAACTGAAGGACAGCTGTTATCACTAAATGGTACTGTTGAGCAAACTTGAGGGTCCAAAGGCAGATAGGTCTCCTGGTCCTGATGGAATGCATCTCAGGGTGCTGAACAAAACGGCCAAAATTATAGTAAATGTGTTAGTGGTAATTTGCCAAAATTCACTGGACTCTGGGCAGGTCCCAGCAGACTGGAAGACAGAGAATGTCACACTGCTGTTTAAAAAAAGGGTGTAGGCAAAAGACAGATAACTATAGGTCAGTTAGCTGAACATCAGTAGTCGGGAAAATGCTCAGGCTCTTATTAAAGGAGAAACAGTGAGACATCTGGATGGACAGGACTCCATCAGGCAGACGCAGCACAGATTCAGGAAGGGAAGATTGTGTTTGACAAACCTTCTTTGAGGATGTAACAAGCGTGGTAGATGGAGGGAAACAGGTGGATGTTGTATACTTGGATTTTGAGAAGACATTTGTTCGATAAGATGCCACATAAAAGACTCATCCATATGATGAGAATGCATGGAGTTGCGGGGAATGTACTAGCATGGATAGAGGACTAGCTAACCAATAGAATGCAGAGAGTTGGAATGAATGTGTATTTCTCTGGTTGGAGATCAGTGGTGAGCAGGGTGCTGCAGGGGTCAGTGTTGGGCCAGCAACTGTTCATGATATATATAAATGATTTGGAAGATGAGACTGAGTGTAACATATCCAAGTTTGCTGATGATACTAAATTGATTGGGAAGGAAAACTGTGCAGAGGATGTGGAGGGTCTGCAGAGAGATTTAGATAGGTGAAGGGGGTGGAAAAGTGTCTGGCAGATGGAGTATAATGTTGGTAAATGTGAGGTAATCCAGTTGAAGTAAAAATAGTAGGTCAGAGTATTATTTAAATGGTGAAAGATTGCAGCATGCTGTTGTGCAGAGGGACTTAGGAGTGCTCGGACACGAATCGCTAAAAGTTGATTTGTAGGTGCAACAGGTAATCAGGAAGGCAAATGGAATATTGGCTTTCATTACTACAGGGATTGAATTTAAGAGCAGGGATGTGCTGTTACAATCGTACAAGGTGTTGTTGAGGCCGCACCTGGAGTATTGTGCACAGTTCAGGTCTCCTTACTTGAGGAAGGATATACTGGCTTTGGATGAAGTGCAAAGGAGGCTCACCAGGTTGATTCCGGAGATGAAGGGGTTACCCTGTGAGTAGGGTTGAGCCGTCTGGGACTGCACTCGCTAGAATTTAGAAGAATGAGAAGGGATCTTATAGAAATGTACCAAATTATGAAAGGATAGATAAGATACAGGCAGGCAAGTTTTTTCCACTGGTCGGTGAGACTAGGACTAGGGGTCATGGCCTCAAGATTGGGAGGAGTAAATTTAGGACAGGGATGAGGAGGGACTGCTTTTCCCAGAGTGGTGAATCTATGGAATTCTCTGTCCAAGGAAGCAGTAGAGATAGCTTCATTAAATATATTCAAGACACAGTTGGATGGATTTTTGCATGGTAGGGGATTTAAGGGTTATGGTGATAATGCAGGTAGGAGGAGTTGAGATGATAGATAAATCAGCCATGATCTTAATGAATGACAGAGCAGGCTCAATGGGTCAAATGGCTTACTCATGCTTCTATTACTATGAAACTATAAAAAGCTATATTTTTAGATTGAGGAATTGCACATGCTATTGTGTTATCCAAGCAAGATGACAGCGCCATATCAAGTAATTATAGACAATGCTGCTTAACATCAATTGTTGAGAAGTTGCATGGGTTTATATGTGAAGCCACTGTGGCTGAACGGTTTTGCGTGGCATTTTAATGAATGCTTTTTCAGAAATTCAAATGTGCCACATCTCCTGGATCTCCTTTATCTATCCTGCCAGTTCCATCTTCATAATGTGATGTTGCAAGAGTCATGGAGGGAGCATTAGGAGACGGAGAGAAGGTCAAACCTTTTCTGGGGGAATGTGCAGGATGACAATTTGGTGCTATAGTGTCAGACTGGGAGGATCCAGAGACAGAACTGTGAGAGCTGGAAGTGGTGTCTAGACACCAGGGCGATGAAGGAGGTGCTCAGGGTAGAATGGGTAATGACCAGAATGTGATTGATGTCAACGTTGAGTTTAAGCCCACTACATTTGACCTTCCAAAAACACTGTGCACCTTTTGTATCACTCTCCAATCTCCCAACATCATTTTTGACCCTGTGACACTGACAGCTGCTTTTCCCTTTGCTTTACCATCCTCACATTGACCTTACACCTCTGAACTTCAAATTTCCACCATCATCCTTCATGTGTCCTTACAATCTCTTGATTCATGCTACATCTGACTTTCACTTTTAATATGAACAATTTCCCCAATTCAACTCATCAAAAGACAATATGGATCCTTCCCTTTAAGTCCCTTATTTTGTACGCTTCCCCCTCTCCAAACAAAAGAGATCCTTGCTACTGTTCATTTCCATGCAGTGACCCACTTCGATCCCCTTCCTTGAAGCCCTGTGACACCTACAGATAGATGTCCCTTGCCCAAACCCCACTCCCCTCATCACCCTTGTGGTATTTGCCTTCATTGCCCCTGCTAGCATCTCATGATACCTGTCAGTGCAGCCAACTAGGCAAGGATTGTTTGAGGTAGTTAGGTAAAAATAATGACTGCAGATGCTGGAAACCAGATTCTGGATTAGTGGTGCTGGAATAGCACAGCAGTTCAGGCAGCATCCGAGGAGCAGTAAAATCGACGTTTCAGGCAAAAGCCCTTCATCAGGAATACAGGCAGA
>NW_025215177.1:8034-17617 GCF_004010195.1 Chiloscyllium plagiosum | reverse complement strand
ACTCACCTATTGTACTCTATGCTACTTTCTCCCCACCCCCACCCTCCTCTCACTTATCTCTCCACGCTTCAGGCTCTCTGCCTGTATTCCTGATGAAGGGCATTTGCCTGAAATGTCGATTTTACTGCTTGTTTGAGGTAGTTCATAGCCACCAACTCTCCTTTGTTTACACTGATTCTGGGCCCTATCTAATGATCAGTGGTTGAACATATGCCACTTTACAGAAGAAGCTTTAGTTCACAAGATGGTTAATTGTATGTTAGCAATGCCAGTGATTAAATCTCATTAGAGACAAAAAAACTGCAGATGCTGGAATCCAAGGGAGACAAGCAGGATGCTGGAAGAACACAGCAAACAAGGCAGCATGTAGAGGTGGAGAAATCAGTTTCTGGTGTAATCTTTCTTCGGGAATGGGGTTTACCTGTAAGGAAAGCTGCAGATAAGTGGTAGGGTTTGGTGGGCTGGGTAGTAAGGTAGGGATAAGTGAAGACAGTAGAGGATACAATCTGGTTGGTTGATGGGAGAATGAATCCAGTTGGTAGCTGAAAGGAAGGGTCAATAAGAGGAATGGAAGGGAGGGGGAGGGGCTGGGAAGGGAGTCAGGGAATGGGATGGGAGGTTATTTGAAACTGGAGGACTCAATGTTGAGTCCACTGGTCTGTAGGCTGTCCAGGTGGGAGCTGAATTGTTGTTAAATCTCTCCACTCTAATCTGCTGTCAGGGAACTGAGATTTGGCTTCTGGATAATTAAATCCCCCTGCCTGCCATGTTTCTGCCTTTACAGACCCCGTTAAATATTTCCCTTTTCAGCCTCGGCTAAATATTAAAATCCCATTAAAAGATTTGAGCCTCCAAATTTTCAATAGTGAGGCTTTACCAGAGTGCTACACTTACCAGAATCTAAAATTGTGGTGCTGGAAAAGCACAGCAGGTCAGGCAGCATCCAAGGAGCAGGAGAGTTGACGATGTGGGCATGAGCCCTTCATCCGGAATTCCTGATGAAGGGTTATGCCTGAAACGTTGATTCTCTTGTTCCTCTGATGCTGCCTGACCAGCTGTGCTTTTCCAGCACCACCCTTTTCGACTCCGATCTCCAGCATCTGCAGTCCTTACTTTCTCCTAGATGCCATACTTATCAGTAAAACTCCAGAGAAAAATCTTGGTAACTAGCTTCTTAAAGTTGATCAAACTTTGAAACTTTATTTTGTTTATCACTTTGCTTTTATTCCATTTTTTTGCCATGGTTGGACCCTGGAGAGTATTGTCAAATTTGGGGTGCAGGTGCATAGTTCCTTGCAAGTGGCATTGCAGATGGACAGGGTGGTGAAGAAACGTAGACATGCTTGTCACAGCATCAAGTACAGGAGTTAGGACGCCATGTTATGGCTGTACAAGACATTGACTCGGCCACATTTGGAGCAAAAGTACAATTTTAGTCACTCTGCTATGGGAAAGATGTTATTAAACTGGAAAGGAAACGAAAAAGATTTACAAGAATGTTACCGAGACTGGAAAGCATGTAATTAGGAAAGGCTGGATAGACTGGGATATCTTTCCCTGAAGTGTAGGAGGCTCAATGATGACGTTATAGATGTTTATAAATATGGGATATAAATGAATTAATGTTATTTCTGCAAGTATAAATTCTGATACAGAATAGGAATGAGAAAATACATATTCAGCAAAAACATGTGAGCATGAGACATGAATACAGAACAATGGTGGATATATGGGCAAACAGGAAAGCATCTGTTTCCCCTCCTCAAGACACAGGAACTAACCCTAATCAAAGAGGTCAAAGTGGCCTCTGGATGGAAATAGATGCTGATAGAAGAAAAGATATGCCTAATCAATAATCTATAATAGACTGACGTCAAACACCCTTATGGGAGTCAGAGATAAGAGTTTGTCACGGACAAAACAGGATAAACAGAAGTTGTGGGATAAGTCTTAAGGAAATGAGTGACGTAAGCGAAGCAGGGAACAAACAATGGAATAAGGAAAAATATGGGGATTCAAACTGAATAAATTTCGAGAGTTTGTTGGATTTAGTGTGCATTTTCTCATTACCTTACCTGGTATTGAGACAGGGCACCCATCTATAGGTGTAAAAATAAATGGCGGATTCAGATATTTGTCTCGGACTGAAATTATTAAAGTGAGTGAGCTTTTGTTTCTCACAACATGCAAATTCTCCTCCAAGCCTCATAATACCTTGACTTGGAATTATTTTTATTTTATTTATTCATTCATGAGGTGTGGCTGCATCAGTATTTATTGCCCATCCTTAGTTGTCCTTGAGAAGACAGTAGTGAGCTGCCTTCTTGAACCACTGCAGTCCACCTGCAGTGAGTTGACCCACAATTAGGGAGGAAATTTCATGAGTTTGTCCCAGTGACAGTGAAGGAATGATGATATATTTTCAAGTCAGAATGGTGAGTGGCTTGGGCTTGGAAGGTGCTGTCTAAGGATCCTTGGTGAATTTCTGCAGTGCATCTCATAGATAGTACACACTGCTGCTACCGAGCGTCAGTGTTGGAAGGAGTGAATGTTTGTGAATGTGGCATCAATTAAATGGACTGCTTTGTCTTGGATGATGTCAAGCTTCTTGAGTGTTGCTAAGCCAAATCCCTGCAACTCCATTCCTAACAGCACTTACACCTCAAGAACTGCAGTGCTTCAGGAATGCAGCTCACCAACAACTTCTCAAGACAAGTTAGGGATGCACAATAAATGCTGGCCTAGCCAATGTCCCTCACATCTCACAATTCTAAGGATATGCAGTAAGCAATTTTGTACTGAGATGAAAAATTTCATCATCCAGAGTCTGTGGAATTCTCTGTCACAGAAAGTGGTTGAGGTCAAAGCACTGAATGTTTTTAAGAAGCAGTTTGATACAGTTCTTAGGGCTAAAGAGATCAAAGGGTATAGGAGAAAATGTGATCAAGGGGGTTGGTGATGACCTTGTGGTATTGTCGCTAGACTGTTAATGCAGAGACCAGGTAATGTACTGGGCACCCAGGTTTGAATCCTGCCGTGGCAGATTGTGGAATTCGAATTCAATAAAAATCTGAAATTAAGAGCCTAATGATCACCATGAAACCATTGTGGGTTGTCAGAAAAGCCCATCTGGTTCACTAATGTCCTTTAGGGAAGAAACCTGCCGTCCTTACCCAGTCTGGCCATGTGTAACTGCAGATGCACAGCAATGGGGTTGATTCTTAATTGCTCCAATTAGGAACGGCAACAGATGCTGGTCTAGCTTACAATGTTCCCATCTTGTGAATGAATTAAAAGAAAAACAAGGTACTGAGCAGGATGTTCAATCATGATGATAATGAATGGCGCAGTAGGCTCTGAGGGCTGAATGACCGACTCCTGTTTCTAGTTTCTATGTTTCTACAAAGAAAGTTTCTTTGAGATGTGGATGTTGAACTATATCCTCCTCAGTGGCTACACTGCGTCTAATGTATTGACACAAAGTCGTTTAAAAAGGGTAGTGCAGTGATTATTGAACTTTACAATTTTAGTTGTAGGGAAGGAGAGTTTATCAGGAGCCTTCCTGTTTGAAGAGACGTCATTGAGAGTTAAAATGAAAAGAAGATGAAAATCCTTGTGGATATTAAGGGTTAAGTTGAAGTACAGATCAGCAGAATGTAAACTGCAGGATGTATAGTGTATGCATATTCTCCTAATAATTTTATGGTTGATACAAAGAATATGTATCGTTATGGTGCCTGTTATGTTCAAGATGGAAACAATATCTTATCAACTGTGTGTCACAGTTATGTTAAGTGCCATCTGTTCCCGCTCAGTGCTCCTTGGATTTCAACTCCAAACATGGTAACCTTTTCATTGCAACTTAGCTCTGTTGCCAAGAGAAATTCTCTCTCTCTCTCTTTGCGCACACGCGTACACACACACACACGCACATTGTGCTCTCTCCCTGCCTGGTTAGGCTCTTCAACGATTAACTCAAAATCCGAAAGCTCTCCCAAGTTTGCCTTTCGAGCAGAAATGTTTCGGGAAAATTCAAGTTTCATCGAGACTATTTTGTACGATAGTCCTGGATGTAAGATTCTGAAAAATGGGAGTGAAGGAGCCATTTACCACTTGGCCAATGTCATGTTTACACTGGGCTACATGAGCGGCAGTGGGTTCTTTGGTCTCGTTTATCTGTTCAGTCTTTTGGGCGTTGGGTTTTTCATTCAGTCTCTTTGGGGCTGGGTCGATGCCTGCGGGGTGGATATTTTTATGTGGAGCCTGTTACTTTTTGTGTTCTGCTTGGTCCAACTGGCGCACATTGGTTACCGGCTGAGGAAGGTGAATTTCGAGGAAGACTTCACGAATCTTTACAAAGCCATGTTCCAGCCGCTCGATGTGCCGCTCGGTGTCTACAAGGAGATCGTGAACTGCTGCGATGCCGAGGTGACGAGTCTCTCCCGTGAGCAGAACTACGCGGTGGAAGGCAAAACCGCAATTGACCGCTTGTCCCTGCTGCTCTCAGGCAGGTCAGTGGCAGCAAGTGCTCGGAACCGGACAGTTAGCAACATATACACGGGGGGGGGGGGGGGGTTGGTGTGCTCATTTGTTTGGTGGGATGTAACTGACACCAACACTTCGAGAATCGCCTTTAATAGCATGTTGTGTTGCAATGTAATCAGTTTTGTCAAATACTCCAGTTAAACCACTCTCAGTTACACAGATGTATGTGTTTTCATCAACAACATTGCGTCCAGGTTCAGTTTTCCGGTAATACCACACCGTTACTTGACTTTTTCTAAAGAGCGAATGCTCCGAAAGAAGTTATTTTTCTTTCCGCCGACCGCCTCAGGTTGTGCTTTTCTGAGAGCAGGCGGGGGCTAAGATCAAGCACAGTTTACGCTAACTTTTTATTTATTTTATCGTAGTCGTCTCGTGTTTTAATGTGATTCCATTTGGTGTTCAAATAGAACACGGCCTCCTGGGCCTTGAGAATCCAGCCTTGGGAAGGTGCCAGTGTTTACTGAAGGATCCCTCATCCATGTTACAGACTCCTAGTCCCCTCCCTCCTCCCCCAGTACTGGTGGAATGTATACTCACCAATTCTTTCGGGAAACAGCTGTAACATGGTTTGTTGACTTTTTTCACTAATACCTAACAAAGTTTTACACTATTTTAGTTAATATTACCTACAGTATGGAAACAAGCCCTTCGACCCAACAAGTCCACACCGACCCTCTGAAGAGTAACCCATCTCTCTGACTAATGCACCTAACACTATGGGCAATTTAGCATAGCCAATTCACCTGACCCACGCGTATTTGGATTGTGGGAGGAAACCAGAGCACCTGCAGGAAACCCACACAGACATAGGGAGAATGTGCAAACTTCACACAGTCACCCAAGGCAAGAATCGAACCCGGGTCCCTGGTGCTGTGAGGTAGCGGTGCTGTGAGGCAGCAGTGCTAACCACTGAGCCACCGTACGCAGGATACATGACGTAATTGGCCCTGTTTAAGGACATTGCCAAGTGGGTCAGTTCTGCTCTGGTATCAGTGATTCAGCCCGACCAGACCTGTGCTGTTCCGGGTAGGATGATCTCTGAGAGCTTCATGCTGCTCAGGGATATGATTGCCTACATGCAGGACAGGGAGGTGGATGCCTCATCAGCCTGGAGCAGGAGAAGGCTTTTGACACCCAAACACCTCAACACCCCAACACCCAAACACCCCAACACCCAAAATCCCCCGACACGCAAACACCCCGACACCCAAACTCCCCCAACACCGAAACACCCCAACACCCAACACCCCCAACATCCAAACTCCAAGAGGCGGCACGGTGGTTAGCACTGCTGTCTCACAGCTCCAGAGACCTGGGTTCAATTCCTAGCTTGGTTAACTGTCTGTGTGGAGTTTTCACATTCTCCCAGTGTCTGTGTGGGTTTCCTCCGCATTCTCCGGTTTCCTCCCACAGTCCAAAGATGTGCAGGTCAGGTGAATTGGCCATGCTAAATTGCCCATAGTGTTAGGTGAAGGGGTAAATGTAGGGGAATGGGTCTGGGTGGGTTGCTCTTCGGAGGGTCGGTGTGGACTTGTTGGGCCAAAGGGCCTGTTTCCACACTGTAAGTAATCTAATCTAAAATCCCCCAACACCCAAACTCTCCCCAACCCCATTCCCCAATCCCTGAGTTCTCTCCCCAACCCCTAGCTAAACTCTGTGCCTACACCATTCAACTGAACTTCCCGCACCATCCCAGATGGAATTGAGCTCAGGTCCCTGGTGCTGTGAGGCAGCAATGCTCTGTCCCAGGGTCCCAAATCCACCCTCCCCCACCACGTTATGATGATTTCACCCTCTCCAACATTCCCCCAGACACCCCGAGCCCCCAAAATATCTGCCCCAGACAGCAGACTGCTCCATCCAACCTTAAATCCCTGATTACCGGACCCCCTTTACACTTTCACCAACCGAGAGTGATAAGGGCATGGAATGCCCTACCTGCTAATGTCGTCAACTCAGCCACATTAGGGAGATTTAAACAATCCTTGGATAAACACATGGATGTTTTTGGGATAGTGTAGGGGGACGAGCTGAGAATAGTTCACAGGTTGGCACAACATCGAGGGCCGAAGGGCCTGTTCTGCGCTGTATTGTTCTATGTTCTATGTTCTATCTGCCACCTGTTCCCCTCACCCATCAACTTACTGCCACACTCACCCTGACCCACCCCTCTGAACTGCTAACCCCATCAAATTGGCATCGACACTCACCTGACTTTTACTCTAACCCCTCACCCATTTACCTGCCAATCTATCCAGGTGGTTTCACATTTTTAACAAACCTAATAGACATTTACAAAATTAATTGTTTTTATTTAGAAATTTTTTTTGTTTCATTTCCAGATCAAATTGTGTTTTGAATTCAGTGTTTTGTTAGATTGTGAAAAGCCTCATTGTTTCTAGTGGTTTTAAAATGATTCCATTGCAACTGTGAGCTCCTGAGGGTGGATGTTTGTTCATGGCTGGGGAGATGAATGAGGAGGCATGATAGTAACAGAGTGCAATAAAGATCTGAAGTGGCAAGGGGTGAATGAAGTTGAGGAGTGTTGGAGTTGGTGAGGACGTGAGGAGTGAATAGGGCTACAATTGATGTTGAAGTCTGACCTGCTGTTTTGGAAAATCATTTGGCCGTCACACACACACACACACACACACACACACACACACACACACACACACACACACACACACACACACACACACACACACACTGGTTCAGGGCAGCATGGTGGCTCAGTGGTTAACACTGCTGCCTCACAGCACCAGGGTCCCAGGTTTGATTCCAGCCTTGGCTGTCTGTCTGTGTGGAGTTTGCACGTTCTCCTCGTGTCTGCGTGAGGTTCCTCCGGGTGCTCCGGTTTCCTCCCACAGTCCAAAGATGCGCAGTTAGGTGAAGTGGCCACACTAAATTGCCCGTAATGCTCAGGGATAAAAACAGGATAATAGTGTAGAGGTATGGGTCTAGGTGGGTTACTCTTCAGAGGGTCGGTGTGGACTTGTTGGGGCCTGCTTCCACACTATAGGGATTCTATGAAATGCACTGTGAACCCAATTTTTGGTTGAAAACACAAAATACCCCAGCAATGTTACACATTGGTGATGTGTGCATTTTGGAATTCACTTGAGGTCAGGCTTTTCTGAGCTCACACAAAAATCCAGGCCCAGTACCCACACAGTACTCCAGATGGGTTTACATCAAACAGAGTACAACTGTAACAAGATTTTTTTATGCCTGAACTCTCTAGGCCCCTTGCAATCAAGACCAATATGTCATTTGCTTCCATTGCCTTCTGTTCCTGGATGTTAACTTGCTACCATCTCTGAACACTAATATTTACAAGTTTCACACCTTTAAAAACATTCTGTTTTTCGATTCTGATGAGCAAAGTCAATAACCTCATACTTCCTCACATTATACTCCATCTGTCATCTTGTTCCCCACTCACTTAACCCATTTGTATATTTTTTTCAGGCTCTTGGTCGTCTTCTTACAACTTGCATTTTGACTTTACTTCGTAATGTCAGCAAGTTTACATTTATTACTCTCCGTTTCTGAGTCTAGGTCAATAAAATGGACTATTAATAGCTCAGATTTCAACAATGATAGTTATCACACCTCACTACTCAGACTGCCAACTTGAAAATATCTCATTTACACTCACTCTTTGCTTTCTGTCAATAACCAAGTTAAAAATCACACAACACCAGGTTATAGTCCAACAGGTCTAATTGGAAGCACACTAGCTTTCGGAGCGCCGCTCCTTCATCAGGTGATTGTGGAGGACACAATTGTAAGGCACAGAATTTATAACAAAAATTTACAGTGTGATGTAACTGAAATTATACATTGAAAAATACCTTGATTGTTTGTTGAGTCTCTCATCTGTTCGAATATCATGATAGTTTCACTTCTTTCATACGTAAATCACAAAACGTTTTTTAAAAGTTAAATACTCAGGTTAACTGTAACAATTGGTGTCAACCAGACAACATGTTGAAGGTGTTAGCCCCCTGTGTTCCCTGTCTGTGCCATAATGTTTAGACTGATTCTAATCTAAAAAGTGAATTAACAGAGTCTTACATGGATTCATGCAAGACGTGTGCGATTGTGGACATAGATACCACTATTACGCGTGAGGACACCTCCCACCTTGTACATGGCAGGTACTCATGTGACTCAGACAATGTTGTCTATCTTATACGTTGCAGGCAAGGATGCCATGAGGCATGGGACATTGGGGAAACTGAGCAAAGGCTACGACAACAGATGAATGGGCACCGCACAACAATCAACAGACAGGAGGGTTCCCTCCCAGTTGGGGAACACTTCAGCGGTCCAGGATATTCGACCTTGGACTTTCGGGTGACCATCCTCCAAGGTGGACTTCGGGACAGGCAGCAGCGAAAAGTGGCTGAGCAGAGGCTGATAGCTAGGTTCGGTACCCATAGGGAGGGCCTCAACTGGGACCTTGGGGTCATGTCACATTACAGGTGATCACCATTGCACTATACACACACACACTTTGGGGCCAGCAGATTTTCCTATCGGAAAGATGTTCAAAGAGTTCAGAAAAGATTTACAAGGATGCTGCCAGGGTTGGAGGATTTGAGCTATGGAGAGAGGCTGAACAGGCTGGGGCTGTTTTCCCTGGAGCGTCGGAGGCTGAGGGGTAACCTTATAGACGTTTACAAAATTATGAGGGGCATGGATAGGATGAATAGGCAAAGTCTTTTCCTTGGGATTGGTGAGCCCATAACTAGAGGGCATAGGGGGTTTAGGGTGAGAAGGGGAAGATATAAAAGAGACCTAAGGGGCAACTTTTTCACGCAGAGGGTGGTATGTGTATGGAATGAGCTGCTAGGGAAGTGGTGGAGGCTGGTACAATTGCAACATTTAAGAGGCATTTGGATGGGTATATGAATAGGAAGGGTTTGGAGGGATATGGGCTGGGTGCTGGCAGGTGGGACTAGATTGGGTTGGAATATCTGGTCGGCATGGACAGGTTGGACCAAAGGGTCTGTTTCCATGCTGTACATCT
>NW_025215177.1:0-8029 GCF_004010195.1 Chiloscyllium plagiosum | reverse complement strand
ACACAGACATGCACACAGACACTCACACACACTCCTACAGACACACACACTCCCACACTCACACATGCACCCTCTCACAGACTTAGACCACTTTATACTCATACACATACTCTCTCACAGACACTTACAACCCCCCACCCCAGACACACACTTTTTAGATTAGAATCAGTCTAAACATTGTGGCACAGACAGAGAACACAGGGGGCTAACACCTTCAACATATTACCTGGTTGACACCATTTGTTACAGTTAACCTGAGAATGTAAACTTTTTAAAAAGTTTTGTGATTTACCTATGAAAGAAGTGAAACTATCGTGGTCATTCTAACAGATGAGAGACTTAACAAACAATCAAGGTATTTTTCAATGTACAATTTCAGTTACATCACACTGTAAACTTTTGCTATAAATTCTGTGTCTTACAATTGTGTAGTCCACAACCACCTGATGAAGGAGCGGCGCTCCGAAAGCTAGTGCTTCCAATTAAACCTGTTGGACTATAACCCGGTGTTGAGTGATTTTTAACTTTGTCCACCCCAGTCCAACTCCAAATCATGTCAATAACCAATTCTCCATACACACAATTTTTTAGCACCAGCTCCAAGAGTCCTCTTCTTGCCTTTTAACCACTTGGACACTATCTAATCAAATAGCTTTTTGAATATAAGTATGCTGCATCAATTGGTTCCCCTTCATCTATTCTACAAAATAAAGAATGAATTTGTAAAGCATAAGACCACAAGACAATAAGTTATTGAAGCAGAAGGGATAGAGGTGAGTGCAATTACAACATTTAAGAGATATTTGGACAGGTGCATGGTGATGAATGGTTAAAAGGGATATGGGCCAAACACAGGCAAATGGAACGACTTCAGTTTCGGAAACTTGGTCAGAATGGATGAGTTGGGCCGAAGGGCCTGTTTCTGTGCTGCATGACTCTATAAGTAGGCCATTCAGCACAGCACTTGCTATGTCATTCAATGAGATCATCGCTGACTAGATAATCCTAAACTCTACTTATTTTCTCATACTGAGCTGAAAATGTGTTGCTGGAAAAGCGCAGCAGGTCAGGCAGCATCCAGGGAACAGGAGAATCGACGTTTCGGGCATAAGCCCTTCTCATACCCCTTACTGATTACAAATCTATCACAGCACTGAATGTAATAACCATAACCTTGACAGCCGTCTGCAGTACAGAATCCTACACCCCCTTCTCTGTTTGAGAAAAAAACAAAAGCTGCTCTATTCTTCCAATCTTCATGCAGGGCCTCACATTTTCTCACATTATATTTCATCTGCAAAGCTGTTGCCCATTCTTTTAATGTGGCGTTTCCCACCACAGACTCTTTGGGACGTCCTCACCACTTGCCTTCCCACCAATTTTTGTGTCATGCAAAATTGTGGCTCAGCGACACATGACTGGATAAAAGATACCATCCTGAAAATGATCCTTTATCCCAATTCACCTGTCTTCTATTAGATAGCCATCTCCATCCAGGTTAATGTACAACAGCTCCAACAACCTGGCTCCATGTCTTACTAAGCAGAATAATGTGTGTTACCCTCAGTAAATATAAACCGATGATATCTTCTCTTTGTCAGGCATGATTCCTTCCCCTTCACGAAGACCTGTTGACTCGACTTCATCATATTGTGTACTTTTAAATACACTTCTATAATATCTCCATAATAGACTCTAACATACACTGCTATAATCACTCTATAATAGACTCTAACATACGCAGTTATAAGATCTCCATAATAGACTCTAACATACGCTGCTATAAGATCTCTATAATAGACTCTAACATACGCGGCTATAATCTCTCTATAATAGACTCTAACATACACTGCTACAATATCTCTATAATACACTTTAACATACGCTGCTATAATATCTCTATTAATGGACTCTAACATATGTTGCTATAACATCTCTATAATAGACTCTAACATATGCTGTTATAACATCTCTATAGTAGACTCTAACATACGCTGCTATAACTTCTCTATAATGGACTCTAACATACGCTGTTATAACATCTCTATAATAGACTCTAACATACGCTGCTATAATCTCTCCATAATAGACTCAAACATACGTTGCTATAATCTCTCTATAATAGACTCTAACATACGCTGCTATAACATGTCTATAATACACGTTAACATACGCTGCTATAACATCTCTATAATAGACTCTAACATACGCTGCTATAATCTCTCTATATCCCGCTGTAACCTGCCACATCCTTCCTCACTGTCTACAACTCCTCCGACTTTCGTATCATCCGCAAACTTACTCACCCAACCTTCTAACCCCTCCTCCAGGTCATTTATAAAAATGACAAACAGCAATGTTAGTTACCTTCTCAAAGAATTCAATAAGGTTTGTGAGGCACGACCTGCCCTTCACAAAACCGTGCTGACTATCCTTGATCACATTATTCCTATCCAGATGTTCATAAATCCTATCCCTTACAATTCTCTCTAAGATTTTGCCCACAACAGAAGTGAGACTCACCGGCCTATAGTTACTAGGGTTATCCCTACTCCCCTTCTTGAACAAGGGAATCACATTTGCTAGCCTCCAATCTTCTGGCACTACTCCTGTAGACAACGAGGACATAAAAATCAAGGCCAATGGCTCTGCAATCTCCTCCCTTGCTTCCCAGAGAATCCTAGGATAAATGCCATCAGGCCCAGGGGACTTATCTATTTTCACCCTTTCCAGAATTTCCAACACCTCTTCTCTACATAACTCAAAGCCATCCATTCTACTTAATTGTGACTCAGTACTCACATTGACAACAATGTCCTGTTCCTGATTGAATACTGACGAAAAGTATTCATTCAGTGTCTCCCGAACATACACTGCTATAATCTCTCTATAATAAACTCTAACATACGCAGTGAAAATATCTCTATAATAGTCTCTAACATACGCTGCTATAATATCTCTATAATACACTTTAACATACGCTGCTATAACATCGACTGTGTTTCTCCTTCCATGGGCGGCACGGTGGCACGGTGGCACAGTGGTTAGCACTGCTGCCTCACAGCGCCTAAGACCTGGGTTCAATTCCTGCCTCAGGCGACTGACTGTGTGGAGTTTGCACGTTCTCCCCGTGTCTGCGTGGGTTTCCTCCGGGTGCTCCGGTTTCCTCCCACAGTCCAAAGATGTGCAGGGTCAGGTGAATTGGCCATGCTAAATTGCCCGTAGTGTTAGGTAAGGGGTAAATGTAGGGGTATGGGTGGGTTTCGCTTCGGCGGGTCGGTGTGGAAGTGTTGGGCCGAAGGGCCTGTTTCCACACAGTACTAATAATCTAATCTAATCTCTATAATAAACTCTAACATATGCTGCTATAACATCTCTATAATACACTCTAACATACGCTGCTATAATCTCTCTATAGTAGACTCTAACATACACTGCTATAACACCTCTATAATAGACTCGAACATACGCTGTTATAACATCTCTATAATAGACTCTAACATACGCTGCTATAATCTCTCTATAATAGACTCAAACATATGCTGTTATAATCTCTCTATAATAGACTTTAACATACACTGCTATAATCTCTCTATAATAGACTCTAACATACGCTGCTATAACATCTCTATAATAGACACTTACATACGCTGCTATAACATTTCAACAATAGACTCTAACATACGCTGCTATAATCTCTCTATAATAGACTCTAACATATGCTGTTATAACATCTCTATAATGGACTCTAACATACGCTGCTATAACATCTCAACAATAGACTCTAACATACGCTGCTATAACATCTCAACAATAGACACTAACATACGCTGCTATAATCTCTCTATAAAAGACTCCAACATACGCTGCTATAATCTCTGTATAATTGACTCTAACATACGCTGTTATAACATTTCTAAAATAGACTCTAACATACACTGCTATATCTTCTCCATAATAGAGTCTAACAAACACTGTTATAACATCTCTATAATAGACTCTAACATACTCTGTTATAACATCTCCATAATAGACTCTAACATGCGCTGCTATAACATCTCTACAATAGACTCTAACATACGCTGCTATAATCTCTCTATAATAGACTCTAACATACGCTGTAATAACATCTCTATAATAGATTCGAACATACGCTGCGATAACATCTCTATAATAGACTCTAACTTACGCTGTTATAATCTCTCTATAATATACTCTAACATACGCTGTTATAATCTCTCTATAATAGACTCTAACATACACTGCTATAATCTCACGATAATAGACTCTAACATACGCTGCTCTAATTTCTCGATAATAGACTCTAACATACGCTACTATAATCTCTCTATAACAAACTCTAACATACGCTGCTATAACATCTCCATAATAGACTCTAACATACGCTGTTATAATTTCTCTAAAATAGAATCTAACATACACTGCTATAATCTCTCTATAATAGACTCTAACATATGCTGCTATAATCTCTCTATAATACACTCTAACATACGCTGCTATAATTTCTCTATAGTAGACTCTAACATACGCTGCTATACCTTCTCTATAATAGACTCTAACATACGCTGCTATACTCTCTCTATAATAGACTCTAACATACGCTGCTATAATCTATCTATAATAGACTTTAACATACGCTGCTATGACATCTCTATAATAGACTCTAACATACGCTGTTATAATCTCTCTACAATAGACTCTAACATACACTGCTATAATCTCTCCATAATAAACTCTAATAAACTCTGTTATAATCTCTCTATAATAAACTCTCACATATGTTGCTATAACATCTCTATCATAGACTCGAACATACGCTGCCATAACATCTCCACAGTAGACTCTAAAATACGCTGCTATAACATCTCTATAATAGACTCTAACATACACTGCTATAATCTCTCTATAATAAACTCTAACATACGCTGCTTTAACATCTCTATCATAGACTCTAACATAAGATGCTATAATCTCTCTATAATAGACTCTAACATACGCTGCTATAATCTCTCTGAAATAGGCTCTAACATACGCTGTTATAATCTCTCTACAATAGACTCTAACATATGTTGATATAACATCTCTATCATAGACTCTAACATACGCTGCCATAGCATCTCTATAATAGACTAACATACGCTGCTATAATCTCTCTATAACATACTCTAACATACGCTGCTATAACATCTCTATAATAGACTCTAAAATACACTGCTATAACATCTCTATCATAGAATCTAACATAAACTGCTATACTCTCTCTATAATAGACTCTAACATACGCTGCTATAACATCTCTATAATAGACTCTAACATACTCTGTTATAACATCTCCATAATAGACTCTAACATGCGCTGCTATAACATCTCTACAATAGACTCTAACATACGCAGCTATAAGCTCTCTATAATAGACTCTAACATACGCTGCTATAACATCTCTATAATAGACTCTAACTTACGCTGTTATAATCTCTCGATAATATACTCTAACATACGCTGTTATAATCTCTCTACAATAGACTCTAACATACACTGCTATAATCTCTCTATCATAGACTCTAACATACGCTGCCATAACATCTCCACAGTAGACTCTAAAATACGCTGCTATAACATCTCTATAATAGACTCTAACATACACTGCTATAATCTCTCTATAATAGACTCTAACATACGCTGCTATAACATCTCTATCATAGACTCTAACATAAGATGCTATAATCTCTCTATAATAGACTCTAACAAATGCTGCTATAATCTTTCTGAAATAGGCTCTAACATACGCGGTTATAATCTCTCTACAATAGACTCTAACATATGTTGATATAACATCTCTATCATAGACTCTAACATACGCTGCCATAGCATCTCTATAATAGACTCTAAAATACACTGCTATAACATCTCTATCATAGAATCTAACATAAACTGCTATACTCTCTCTATAATAGACTCTAACATACGCTGCTATAATCTATCTATAATAGACTCTAACGTGGGCTGCTATGACATCTCTATAATAGACTCTAACATACGCTGTTATAATCTCTCTACAATAGACTCTAACATACGCAGCTATAAGCTCTCTATAATAGACTCTAACATACGCTGCTAAAACATTTCTATCATAGACTCTAACATAAACTGCTATAATCTCTCTATAATAGACTCTAACATACGCTGCTATAACATCTCTATAATCGACTCTAACATACACTGCTATAATCTCTCTGTAATAGACTCTAACATATGCTGTTATAATCTCTCTATAATAGACTCTAACATACACTGCTATAATCTGTCTATAATAGACTCTAACATACACTGCTATAACATCTCTGTAATAGACTCTAACATACGCTGCTATAATCTCTCTATAATACACTCTAACATACGCCGCTATAATTTCTCTATAGTAGACTCTAACATACGCTGCTATAACTTCTCTATAATAGACTCTAACATACGCTGCTATACTCTCTCTATAATAGACTCTAACATACGCTGCTATAATCTATCTATAATAGACTCTAACATACGCTGCTATGACATCTCTATAATAGACTCTAACATACGCTGTTATAATCTCTCTATAATAGACTCTAACATACACTGCTATAATCTCTCTATAATAAACTCTAATATACTCTGTTATAATCTCTCTATAATAAACTCTAACATATGTTGCTATAACATCTCTATCATAGACTCTAACATACGCTGCCATAACATCTCTATAGTAGACACTAAAATACGCTGCTATAACATCTCTAAAATAGACTCTAACATGCGCTGTTATAATCTCTCTATAACAGACTCTAACATACACTGCTGTAACACCTCTATAATAGACTCTAACATACGCTGTTATAACCTCTCTATAATAGACTCTAACATACGCTGCTATAATCTCCCTATAATAGACTCGAACATAAACTGATATAACATCTCTATAATATACTCAAACATACGCTGCTGTAATCTCTCTATAATAGACTCGAACATACACTGCTATAATCTCTCTATAATAGACTCTAACATACGCTGCCATAACATCTCTATAATACACTTTAACATACGCTGCTATAACATCTCTATAATAAACTCTTACATATGCTGCTATAACATCTCTATAATAGACTCTAACATACGCTGCTATAATCTCTCTATAATAGATTCTAACATACACTGCTATAACACCTCTATAATAGACTCGAAAATACGCTGTTATAACATCTCTATAATAGACTCTAACATATGCTGTTATAATCTCTCTATAATAGACTCTAACATACACTGCTAGAATCTCTCTATCATAGACTCTAACATACGCTGCTATAACATCTCTATAATAGACACTTACATACGCTGCTATAACATCTCTATAATAGATACTAACATACGCAGTTATAACATCTCTGTAATAGACTCTAACATACGCTGCTATAACATCTCTATAAGAAACTCTAACATACACTGCTATAACATCTCTGTAATAGACTCTAACATACGCTGCTATAACATCTCTATAATAGACACGAACATACGCAGTTATAACATCTCTGTAATAGACTCTAACATACGTTGCTATAACATCTCTATAAGAGACTCTAACATACACTGCTATAATCTCTCTGTAATAGACTCTAACATACGCTGTTATAATCTCTCTATAATAGACTCTAACATACGCTGCTATAATCTCTCTGTAATAGATTCTAACATACGCTGCTATAACATCTCTATAATAGACTCTAACATACACCGCTATACTCTCTCTGTAATAGACTCTAACATATTCTGTTATAATCTCTCTGTAATAGACTCTAACATACGCTGCTATAATCTCTCGATAATAGACTCTAACATACTCTGCTATAATCTTTCTACAATAGATTCTAACATACGCTGCTCTAATATCTCTATCATAGACTCTAACATAGACTGCTATAATCTCTCAATAATAGACTCCAACATACGCTGTTATAACATCTCTATAATAGAC
>NW_025215176.1:61772-68544 GCF_004010195.1 Chiloscyllium plagiosum | reverse complement strand
GCCCTTCTTGAATAAGGGCACATTTGTTACCGCCCAGTCTTCCGGGTCCTTGGCCCCATAACTGTTTTATCTCGCCTCTTGCAGTGCTCTTGGATATATCTGGTCAGGACCAAGAGATTTATCTGACTTTATGATTTCTAATATATCCAACAGCACCTCTACTAGTGATATGGACTGTACCAAGATATGACAACTAACCTCCCAAAGGTCACAGGTCTTCAAGTCTTTCTTTATGGTAAACACAGAGGGGGAATTGAGGACTTCACCCATCTCTTGAGGTTTTACACATGCATACCCATTTTGGATTTTAAGATGTCCTATTCTCTCTCTGGTTGTTCTTTTTCTTTACTAAACTGATTTTGGATTCACATTAATCTGCTCAGCCAAGGGTATCTCATACCCCACTTTTCGCCTAGCTGATTTCCTTCTTCAGTAAAGTCCTGTATCCCTTGTGTATCTCCAGGGATTCCCTTGGTCCCAGCTGCCTGTACCTGAGCCACGCCTCCATTTGTTTCTGGTCAGAGCCTCAATATTCTCGTCATCCAAGGTTCTCTCTTCCAGCCTCACTTTCCCTTCATCCTCACAGGAACTTGTAGACCTTGAACTCGAGATATCTCACTTTTGAAGCTCTCCCACTTGCCCAGGATCCTTTTACCTGGAAACAAACTATTCCAATCATCCCCTGCAATCCCCTGTCTAATTCCAACAAAATACGCCTTGCCCCAACTTAGAACTTGAATCCGTGGACCAATTTTGTCCCTACCATAACTATTTTAAAATTAATACAGCTCTAGTCACTTTTCCCAAAATGGTCCCCCACTTTACCTCCATCACCTATCCTACCCTACTTCCCAAAAGTAAGTCGAGTTTGTCCCTTCCCCAGTAGGACCCTCGATATATTGCTTGTGGAAACTTTCCTGAACACACTTAACAAATTACGTTCCATCTAAGGTCATAATCATCTGGAAATCCACGTCTATGTTAAGAAAATTAAAATCACCAATAATGACAACCCTATTGCTCCTGCAAGTCTCGCCAGTCTCCCTGCATATTTTTCCTCTAATTCCCATTGATTATTTGGAGGCTTATAGTGCAACCACTATAATATCACCATCCCCCACTTACTTCTTTGCAACGTTCACAAAACCTTATTGGATATTATCTCAGTTAGTTCATCTTTAAATACTAGAGTGATACTCGCCTTAATCAGAACTATTGGTATTTAAATTGTTTCCATTTACATTTCTTCCTTGCAGAAACTTTCACATTCACAGCATCCCTTGTCAAGGCACAGTGGAGATATGGAGCTGTAAATGGATGGGAACTGCACATCCTGTCACTTTTTAGCATTGGTTGCATGTTTCTCCACACTGGGCAGTGATCGAACAGTGTTACCGAACAATGCAACAGCCTGGGTTGATATAAGAATGAACCAGTGCGGACTTCACAGCTCGCCACACTCGACATTTATTCCAGGATTATAGATCCAGCATTGGTGTGGGCTGCACAGAGTTTCACTCTGGACATTGCTGCATTACATACAGCAGTACACCATCCGGATCTACACAGTGCTCCATCCTAAATATGCAATAGATGGGCTGGTTATGTGAGTTGGATTGCGAATGTGAGAGTACTAAACATCTGACAATACCTTGATTTTGTGTTTTCATTCTTGTGATTGGACCTTCAAATATTATCCTGTTAGTTTGAGTGTTGTTACAGCACCTGAGTCTGCAACATGACCAACAAATGGAGCAGAGGCTGCAGAGAGGGGAGTATCGGTAAAATGGAATGAGGGAATCACAATCAGATCAAACGTGATCTTTGTGAATGTTGGAGCAGGATTGAATGGACCACTAATGCAACTTATTCATATATTTCTGTTTGTTCCAAGCAAACTCCCCTCTCTCCCAGTGTCCCATACTGGTCGGGAGTGAGTCACATCCTGCTGTCCTTGCATAACAGGATGCTGGGGCCTCACTAACCTCCAGATTTCCCTGTGCCCCAGTTTCGAGCTCTGAGTGACTCCCTCCTTTCCCTGTGTCCCAGTCTCAAGCAGTTGAATGACTGCGTTCTGTTCCTGTGTCCCAACCTTGAGCAGCTGAGTGACTGCCTCCTGATCCAAGGTTTGCGAAAGTAGATGTCCTCCTCCTACTACTGACTGGCAGCCACCAATAGCTCTGTGCTCACCTGCTGCTCCTGGGGAATGGAGTTGAGGGCCTGAATGGCTTCTCTTGACTAAAAGCCTTTCTCCTGTTTCTGTAAAACACCATCAAAATCTGAATGATGTATTTTTGTATTTTACTTTCAGCAATTGTGCAAACAAGTTGACTGACAGAATTCAGAAGCTGAATAGCCTCCTCCTGTTCCTGTGTTATACACTCAAGAGGCAATAGAGTCTCGGACATGTACAGCACAGAAAAATACCTTTCGGTCTGATCGCCAATACCGACCAAATATCCTAAATAAATCTCGTCCTCCTTGACAGCAGTTGGCCCATCTCCCTCTAAACACTTCCCATGCATGTATCTGTCCAACTGCATTTTAAATGGTGTAACTGCACCTGCCTCCACCACCTCTTTTGACTGCTCAATCCATACACACAGCAGTCTCTGTGTGAAAATGTGGTCCCTCATGTCCCTTTTTAAATCTTTCCCCTCTCACCTTAAACCTTTGTCTTCTAATTTTGGACTCGTCTATCCTGGGAAAAGACATTGACTGTTTGACTTATCTATGCCCCTCATGATTTTATAAACCTCTTTAAGGTCACCCCTCAGCCTCAACACTTGAAAATAGTCCCAGCCTATTCAAACTCTCCCTGTTACTCTAACCCTCCAACATCTGCAACATTCTTTTAAATCTCTTCTGCACGCTTTCAAGTTTGACAACATCTTTCCGACAGCAGGGAGACCAGAATTAAAGGCAATATTACAAAAGTGACCAAACCAATGTCTTGTACAGATGCAACATGCCATGCAAATGTTTAGACACAAAGCACGCACCAATAAAGGGAAAATCACCAAGTGCCTCCTTCACTGCGCTGCCTACCTGTGACGGCACATTCAAGACACAGATAGCCTGCACCACAAGGTGACACAGTAGCTCATTGACTAGCATTGCTGCTGCAGAGCGCAGCGATCTGGGTTTAACTCCATCCTTGAATGACTGCCTGTGTGGGGTTTGTACATTCTCCCCGTGTCTGCATGAGTCTCCTCCGGATATTATGTTTTCCTCTGACAGTATAAAGATATACAGATAAGGGTAGATTGACCATGCTAAATTGCGTAAAGTACCCAGGGACGTGTAGGGGAGGTGGATTAGCCATGGTAAATGCAGGCTCAGAGGGATAGGGTAGGGGTTTGTCCAGTGGGATACTATTTACATCTTACATTTATCTAAAATAAACTCCATCGGCCACTCCTCGGTTCACCTAAGCAAAGTCCCATTATAGTCTGAGAGATCATTCTTCACTGTCGACTGCACCAACAAATTTGGTGTTATCATCAAACTTACTGACCATACTTCGTATACTCAAATGAAAATGATTTGTATAAGTGACAAAAGGTAATGGACACACTATTGATCTTTGCAGTACGCCACTGGTCACAGGTTTCAATGTTTAATGAACAAATATCCACTGTCACGCCCTGACTCCAATATTCCAGAAAAAAATCTATCTATATGGCGAGCTCTCCCTGGATTCCAGGCAGTCTAACCTTGTTAACCAGGCTACCATGTAGAACAGTTTTGTTTTCTTACTGAATTCCATAAAGACAACATCCACTGTCCTGCCTTCATCAATCATCTTCATCACTTTCTCAAAAAATTCTACCGAGTCAGTGAGACGTGATCTCCAATGTACAAAGCCCTCTTCAGTCCTTGTCTTTCCAAATGCATATACATCCTTTCCCTCAAAATCCCCTCCAACAATTTAGTCACCATTGACCTCAGGCTCAGCGATTTATAGTTACCTGCTTTTTCCTTACTTTCTTAAATAATGACACTACATTAGCAGTCCTCAAGTCTTTTGACACCTCACCTGTGGAAA
This sequence comes from Chiloscyllium plagiosum, assembly GCF_004010195.1. Taxonomy (NCBI): domain Eukaryota; kingdom Metazoa; phylum Chordata; class Chondrichthyes; order Orectolobiformes; family Hemiscylliidae; genus Chiloscyllium; species Chiloscyllium plagiosum. The sequence continues at coordinate 64,496 of NW_025215176.1, read as the reverse complement.
TAAATGTTACAAATATATCAGCAAAATGCTGAGCAATCTCTTTCCTAGCTTCCCACAAACGTCTGGGATACAACTGATCAGGTTCCGGAGATTTGTTCACCTTTATGTGTTTTAAAATGTCCAACACCTCCTTGTAATATAAAAACTTTTCAAGATATCACTATATATTTTTTCATTCTCTCGCTCTTGTAACCTCCCCGACATTAAATACTGAGAAGAAATACTTGTTTCATATCCCACCCATCTCCTGTGGTTCCACACACAGGTAGCCTTACTGATCTTTAAGGGTCCCTATTCTCTCCCGAGTTAATCTTTTGCCATTAAAGGATTTATAAAATTTTTTCAATGCCTCGTTAACCCTATTTCTAAAGCTATCTAATGTCCACATTTTTCTGCCTTGATTTCCCCGTTGACTATACACGTACTGCCCTTATACTCCTCTCGGGATTCACTTGATCTCAGCTCTGTTTACCTGACATATGCCTCCTTCCTTACCTTGACCAGAGCATCAATATAGCTAGCCATCCAGCACTCCTTGCACCCACCAGCCTTGCCCCTCTCACTAATAGAAACACGTTGGCTCTGGCTTCTCTGGAACCAAGTTTTGATGGCCTTGCATTTTCCAACTGTCCCTTTACCTGTGAATAGGGTATTCCAATCAGCCTTTCACAGGGCGCGCCTAACACTTTCAAAATTGTCCTTGCTCAAAGTTAGAACTTTAATGTTTACATCTGGTCTTTCCTATTCCAAAACTAATTTAAAACTAATATTTTGCATAACAGACTTGAAAGTTAAATAAACACTTCCTGCCCCTCTGTAACAGGCTCGAGAGGCTGAATGGATACCTTCTGGCCCTCTGTAATAGACTGGAAAGGCTGAATGGCCTCCTCCTGTCCTTGTGTAACAGACCCGAGACAATAAATGAGAGCGCAACCCGTGGATTACGAGCAGCCGTTAAACTGTATCTGATGGAGGTCCATCCCTTCTCAGTTATCGAAACACAAACAACACAATTTACTCCAGGTGCCTTCTCAGTAACACTTTTTTTTAATGCAGCCGATCTGTTATTTTATAACTGCCTCCTTTCATAAGCAGAGTGGAACACATATAGACCCCTGCAGTGTTCTGTTAATACTCTCATATACAAGTTACAAAAAGATTATAAAGATTTATCGTCTATCCCTCACCCATTCCATCCAAACCCAGTAAATGTTCCCTTTTATACTGATATGAAAAGTGATGTGTGGAACTGGTTAACTGAGCTGTTTGTTCAGTCATGATTTGGAGATGCCAGTGTAGGACTGGGGGTGTACAAAGTTAAAAATCACACAATACCAGGTTATAGTCCAATAGGTTTAATTGGACGCACATGAGCTTTCGGAGCGCCGCTCCTTCATCAGTTGATAGTGGAGGACACAATTCTAAGGCACAGAATTTATAGCAAAAATTTACAGTGTGATGTAACTGAAATTATACATTGAAAAATACCTTGATTGTCTGTGCAGTCTTTCATCTGTTCGAATACCATATAGTTTCACTTATTTCTTGTGTAAATCACAAAGCCCTATTTTTTTAAAAAAAGTTGCATTCTCAGGTTAACTGTAACATTGACTGTTACCTAGACAGTTGAAGATGTTTGCCCCCTGTGTTCCCTTGCCTATGCCATGATGTTTAGATTGATTCTGATCTGAAAAGTGAGAGCTCAGAGTTTTACATGAATTCATGCAGTTTTTGAGCTCAGAGTTTTACATGAATTCATGCAATTTTTGAACAAAATACAATGTAACTCTGCAAGTACAAATATACCGCACAAAACATATGTGTGCATGAAGGTCGTCTGTTTGTGCGTTTGTGAATGTGTGTTTTTCTGGGTTGAGGGTTGTGAGTGTGAGAGGGAATGTATATGTCTGTTTAGTGATGTAGAGTGTCTTAAGTCTGTGAGGGGATGCATATGTGAGTGTGGCAGTCTGTGTGCCTGTCTGGGTGGGGGCTGTGAGTGTCTGTAAGAGACAGTGTATATGTGTGTGCATGAGTGTAGCGTGATCTAAGTCTCTGAGCGGATGCCTGTTTAGATTAGATTACATTACAGTGTGGAAACAGGCCCTTCAGCCCAACAAGTCCACACCGACCCGCCGAAGCGCAACCCACCCATACCCCTACATTTACCCCTATATCTAACACTACGGGCAATTTAGCATGGCCAATTCACCTGACCTGCACATCTTTGGACTGTGGGAGGAAACCGGAGCACCCGGAGGAACCCCACACAGACACGGGGAGAACGTGCAAACTCCACACAGTCAGTCGCCTGAGGCGGGAATTGAACCCGGGTCTCTGGCGCTGTGAGGCAACAGTGCTAACCACTGTGCCACCGTGCCGCCCACTGTGTGAGTGTGGGTGTCTGTAAGGGTGTGTGGGAGAGTCTGTGTGCGTGTCTGTGTACATGTGTGCCTGTGTGTATGTGTGTGTAGAGGAGTGCCTGTGTATGTGTGCGTGTGGTGGTGTCTGTGTCTGTGTGCGTATAGTGCAATGGTGGTCACCTGTAATGTGACGTGAACCCAAGATCCCGGTTGAAGCCCTCCCTATGGGTACCGAAATTAGCTGTCAGCCTCTGCTCGGCCACTTTTCGCTGCTGCCTGTCCGGAAGTCCGCCTTGGAGGATGGTCACCAGAAGGTCCGAGGTTGAAGATCCTGGACCACTGAAGTGTTCCCCAACTGGGACGG
>NW_025215176.1:60014-61169 GCF_004010195.1 Chiloscyllium plagiosum | reverse complement strand
TAGAACTACAATTTATTGTATCATGGCCTTTGTTATTTAAATATTAACAGCATGGAGGTGACTCTGTACTGTTCTAGTAACAAACTTCACTTCCTTCCACTGTTTCCATCCCATCCCTGGCCAATATCTGCAGCTGAAGCAGACAAGTCACAACTGTGGGTGATCCCTTTGACTATGAGCTCATTCTTCACACCATTCCCTAGTTATTTCTAACTTGAAATACTCACCACTCCCGAATATATCTCACTGGTTTAGTCCATCTGCTGTTTGAACTTTGAGCTATGAAATACAGTCTTAACGAAGCCAATAATCTGCTCCTGATGCTCCCGGCTTCAACTTGCCAAAGCAAATCTGCTTCGAACTCACACCAAACTCCCATCCATCTGTCATTCATGTGTATGCCGATGTATATTGCTATTGTGTCTGGCAATATCTTTATTTTGACATTCTCAAACACTTTATCTCATCTGTCCATGAAACTTCTCTCGTTCTCTCTCTGTTGATTAACAAAAAGCCTGCCAGTTGTTCGTATTTGAAATAGTTTCCTCCATGTGCGTTCCTTCTCAAACAATGAGTTTCACATTCAACCACGCCAATCTCGCACACACACGTACTCCCCCTCCATCTCTGATGAACACACACACGCATGCAGAGAGAGCAAACTTTCCCATTGTAGACAGTAATCTGTTGCGCGTATAGTTAGCATATGATAGTAAAGTTTACAATACTCTCTATGCTGTGCAGATAGTGCAGTTTACTGAGCAACACACTAGCATGGTCTGCACAGCTCTCCATGCTGGGCTGTCATCTTGTCCCAGTTTATGGTATTTGTGATGTTCTGTGAAGCAAATTCACAATTTTATATAACAAACCATTTCCACTGATCTGACAATGCCTTTATTCAATGTTCTCATTCTTGTAATTTTACTTTCGAAGATCTCACTTCTCCAGTTAGTCCCACTGCCATGTCTTTTTCCCCATATTTCCACAACATCTTTTCAGTTAATTAACTGTCTGTTTCTGTCTTTAATGTGAATCTCCCTGTCCCTCTGTATCTTTCCCTGGCCTCGGGTTTTGGCTCACTAGTATATCGATTGCTGGCATTGTGTAGCTCAAAAGCAATGAAATAGTGTGTGTCAAGCTGTTGTTCACTTC
>NW_025215176.1:14975-43719 GCF_004010195.1 Chiloscyllium plagiosum | reverse complement strand
CTCCGGGTGCTCCGGTTTCCTCCCACAGTCCAAAGATGTGCAGGTCAGGTGAATTGGCCATGCTAAATTGCCCATAGTGTTAGGTAAGGAGTAAATGTAGGGGTATGGGTGGGTTGCGCTTCGGCGGGTCAGTGTGGACTTGTTGGGCCGAAGGGCCTGTTTCCACACTGTAATGTAATCTAATCTAAAAAATCTAATCTAATCTATGCCCTTTGGTCCTTGACTCTCCCATAAGGAAAAACAACTTTTCCATCTCTACCCTGTCAAGTCCCCAAAGAATCTTATATGTTTCAATAAGAATGAATCTCTCATTTGTTTAAATTCCAGTGGGTTTCTGGTCCATTCCCACTCAACCATTCCTCACAAGGCAGTCTCTCCATACTTTGGATCAGCCAAGTGACCCTTATCTGCTCTCCCTCCAATACCAGCATATATTTTCCCTCAGATAGGGGACCAAAGATATTTATGGTATTCTAGCTGTGATCTGACTAGTGCTTTTTACAGTTCTAGTAAGCATCCCTACTTTTGTATGCCATCCCTTATGGATTTATGCTGCAGTTTATGGTGCACTATATGTAGCTGAAAAAATAGGCACATTGCAGTATTGGAGGGATGTGCTACAACTGATTGAGCCAATCAGTTTAAGACAGATAGTTGTACGAAGAAAATAGATTAGTTACTATCTCTTGGATTTAGTAATCACTGTTGGATTTCATGGATTAAAAGTATTAATGATCGTGGTTAGACCAATTAAGGCCTTGAATTAAAGTTTGACACAATACATTATAGTGAGAATCAATTTCAAGGTTGAGTCTGGAAAATTTTTCTGCATATTGTGACGAGAATGAATATATTCGACAGAAGTAAGATTAACTCCAATCATGGAAACTAAACACTGTGCCATTGAAGGGAAGAGGACTTAGCATGAGCTGGAATGCAAGACAACTGTGAAAAATCAATAAATAGATGTTAAGCACCCAGCAAGGTAGATGTTACTATGTTCTTTTGTTATCGTTTTGTACAATTGGTTTTATTGATAATAGTGCCCAAGTAAAATGCTGTTTAAGTGAATCCTGTGTTATGTGCTTGTTTCTCATATCTCTGCACTAAGTGCAAAGATAAAAGGAAAATCCTTGCCTTATTAAAGTGCGACACAACATCTGACTTCATTTCAATCCCATTGAGTTGGTCAAGCATCACTTATTCCCATTTTAGCAGTACTCGGAGTTCATGAAGGTGCTAAGTGCTTTTCAATTTACAAACTTACATTCAAGGTCACATTTTCAATAGAATGAGATGTGAAGATCTGATAATTATTTAATACAACTGAAATAATACATATATATTAAAATTATATAGTTATTAAACTTGAGTAGAAATTAAAAACAAGCCTTTGATTTATTATGAGCATATTGAAGCTTTGAAGACAGATACCAATGTTGGAAACACTCAGTTTGTTCTTGTGTCTTGAACTTCCTCATATTTTGTCATGCGTAGAGCTACAATGCAAGTAAAGAACAAATCTCTTTACATTAGGTATGGAAACAGCTTGTTCATGAATTTTTTTGTCAGTTATACTCATTTGCATACTTCAGAATAGAAGCACTATTCAGATATTCTCAAAGGTGCATATTGTTTACTGTTGCAAACAGCAAGTTACAGGGGTTCCCCGATTTACAAACATCCGACTTACGAAAGCTCATACTTACAAACACGATCCTATATAGGGATGTAATTTTAAAGACCTGACATACAAACATTTCCTGTACTTGTGATTGGCTATTTTATATTGACCTGCAGTGAGCTCTGACTTGCTAGCTGACTCCAGAATAGAACCTGTTTGTATTTTATTTTCCCCTTTTGACCACATGGAGCCGAATCGAGATAGGACCAGGGACTTCTGAATCTCAGAAGATTTTTAATGTTACTCAGTGACTGGCCATAAGAAGTGCTGGAACACAGAATGCTGTAAATTTCCTGACTCAACTTGATTTTTATCCATTGCCTCTCTGTGGATCCAATCTAATTCTGCTGTAAGAATACTTCTAGCAATACAATCAAGTGAAGTTTGACCTTGCCAAGTCTCCTTATACGAAAACATAAATCTGAGCCTTAACTTGCAATTGGAAAATAATTATTCAGCATTATTTATTGGGTATTCCCTCTTTAGAATCATAGAATGAGGTAACTCAGAAGAAGCTCTTTGACTTATCATGGTAATGTTTGCTGTTTTGTGGAACTATCCCATTATTACCACTTCTCTGTTCTTTTCCCATTGTCATATCAATATTTTTCTCTTCCTGCATTTATCCTGTTATCTTTCAGATGCTATTATTGAATTAGCTTCCACCACCTTTTCTGACAATGTCTTCCAGAGCCCAACAGCCCATTGTTCTTCAAACTGCTTTATTTTTGTGGCCAAAAACTTTAAGTCTGTGTCCTCTGCTTAATGAATTTTCTGCCACTGGAAATGGTTGCTCCAAGTTTATTCTATCAGCATTTTTCATGATTTTGAATATCTCTATCAAATCTCCTCTTAGCTACTCTGCACTAAGGAGCTCTATTGCATCTTTTCCAATCTCAGGAATTTAACTGAAGTTCCTCATCCCTTAGGCCATTATTTCAAATCTACATAATCTCTAAGTGCTAAAGTTTCTTACCAAGACATGGTGCCCAGATCTGAATGCAGTACTCCAAGTGAAACCTAAGCAATGCAATGTTTTTTTTTCGATTAGATTAGATTCCCTGCAGTGTGGAAACAGCACCTTCGGCCCAACAAGTCCACATCGAAACTCCGAAGAGTAACCCACCCAGTCCCATTGCCTCTGACTAATGCACCTAACACTATGGGCAATTTAGCATGGCCAATTTACCTGACCTACACATCTTTGGACTGTGGGTGGAAACCAGAGTAAACCCACACAGACACAGGGAGGATGTGCAAACTCCACACAGTCATCGAGGCTGGAATTGAACCTGGGACCCTGGTGCTGTGAGGCAGCAGTGCTAACCACTGAGCCACCATGCCGCCCCAAATACAGGATTAGCTTTTTCTTATTTTTGTATACCATTACACTAAAATTAAAGACAACAAAGTCACTTTTTAGCATTTTAACTTCTCAGCCAATTCTGTCACTAACCAAGATTTGTGTATATTCATCTACAAGACGGTCTATTCCTGCATGCCCATTAAACCCTGTGCAATTGAGTTCATATTGAATCTCCTCCTTCTTATGTTAAATACTAACTGACATGTGTCTGTCCATTTCACTTATTTCTGTCCCATTGAAATCTGTTAATATCCTCCTTACTATTTTCCAGAACTCTGAGTTTTACATCATCTACAATCTTGGAAGTTATGCCTTGAATGTCCAAGTCATTAATTCTTATAATAAAACAAATAACTGCTGATGCTGGAGATCTGAAACAAAAACAGGAATTGTTGGGGAAACTCAGCAACCTGGCAGCATCTGTGAAGAGAAAAATGTTAACATTTCCAGACCAGTGTCCTATCTTTAGAACAAATGGTTACTTGACTCGAAACATTATCACTGCTTTCTCTACACAGTCCAAATGAGACTTGCTGAGTTTCTCCAGCAACTTCTGGTTTCCATTAATTCAAATGAAATCGGCTGCAGCTGTACCTTCTATTCCTAGTTAGCTTTCAGATAAATGCATGAAAAATTGTATAATACAGCAAAGTCCTCTCTAAACCAAATTCTTCAGATAGTGGAGCTTTCATTCCCAAAGCGATTCCATTTGATTTGTGCTCTACTGCATATCTAAGCAATAATCTCAAGTTAACTTGGACAATGGGCATGATATGTTTCATTGTCACAGTTGAATTCTTGTTACTCGTATCATTTGTTTATTGTTAAAGTGTGTATATTTTATTTTTGAATGACAGTTATGTCATTTATCAAATCAAAATTAAATAAGCTGGCATTCATTGTGTGAATTGGATAATACAACCTGGTTTGGTTTATTTTTTAATTATCAGAAAGAAATGAAAAAGCATTAAAATCCATTAATTATAAGAATTATTTTTCTTGACTGTTTTATGTCAGAAATATGCCATCTGCAATATATCTCTGAACAGGCTAACAAGACAATAAAAAGGACATGTGTACTGTTTTTCAACTTAAAGTTTAGAAATAAGGAAATAATTTGGCTGCTTATGTGAATATTGATCAAATGTATTTATAGATCAACAATTTGAGATGGGCTGAGAGAAAATTTGTATTTTTAAGCTTTGTAAGGAAATAATTGAGGGTCAGCAGTGTCCAGCCTGTGCAGAATTGCAGATTATGATTCCGCACCATGCTGACTTTATGATATTGCATGGAAGAACTACAAATCTTTATGTTGTAAATGCTTTAACTGCTGAACATTATGCATAAACTGCACCAATGTCACAAGTTCCAACCACACAGTGAATTTATTTTATGCAATAATGAGTTAATGTCACGTCTCCCTTCATGCAGTTAGCAAACTGCTCATTTTGTTACAACTGACATCTCATTTACAGGAATCGATTGAAGCTCAATGCAAATTGGTCAAATTCCCACATGACAACAAAAAAAGATGAAGCAGTTGAATTTGAAGAGACAGTTCAAGAGCTGTACAATGAATTAGCCAAAATATGTCAGGGATATATCAATACCAATCGAAACTGACTTTAAATAATTTAAAGAAGAAAAATGTGTGAATTAAGTACACTAGGAACAATGGCAAGATAGCGAAGGACAAAGTTGAGAAAGATTAAGAGATTTTATTAGATGGAGTACATGAATGTAAAGATTGGACATAATGAGCTATTCACAGAGCTGATAGATGCTAAACTATATAATGAAGCAAGAAGCTATCAAATTGGGGCAATTCATCAAATTGTACATTGCTCTAGTTAAATGACACCGGGCATCTGAGTCAATGGATGTGAAGCTGGAAAAGCACAGCACGTTAGACAACATCCAAGGTGCAGGAAAGTCAACATTTCAGGACAAAATCCTTCATCAGGACTGGAAGGGGAGGGAGCCCAGAAGTGTATAGAGGGAGGGGGGTGGGGCTAGTGAATTCTAGGGTGGGATGATGATAGGTGGATGCAAGTAGGGGGTTATTGTGAGTCGTCAGTGGGAAGGGTGGAGTAGATATGTGAGTAGGAAGATGGACAGGTTAGGTCAGGTCAGGGAGATGAAGAGGAGGGGGATAGCTAGACATGGAAAATGGCTGCGGTGGAGGTATTTTGAAGCTGGTGAAGTCACCATTGAGGCCATTGGGCTGTAAGCTCACCAGGTGAAATATAAGGTGTTGTTCCTCCAGTTTACGTTTGACTTCACTCTGACAATGGAGGAGGCCAAGGATGGACATGTCGCCAGGGGAGTTGGAGGGGTGATTAAAATTTCTGACATCACCTGACAAAGGAGCAGCATTCCAAAAGCTTATGATTTCTAAGAAACCTGTTGGATGCTAACCTGGTGTCATGTGACTTCTGACCTTGTCCATCCCAGTTCAACACCGGCACCTCCACTTCAAAGGTATAGCCATCCGTCCTTGTGTTAGTTATGAATCCAGCTTGTGATGAGTTCCCCCCAGTTTCCAATTGCCTTCAATTTTGTGAGGGTTACTTGATGTTTTACTCAGTCAAATGCTTTAGTATCAAGGCCAGTTGCTTACCTCACCTCCGGAATTGAGCACTTTTATTCATTTTTCAGTCTATACTTCAATTGTCTTTTGACTGCATGTCTCTGGTGGAATCCAGAACTGAGCAGCTCTGGGTTAGTCTTTGGTAAGCAAATGCTATTTTATAACCATATAAATTATACCATCCAGCAGAACATAGAACATTACAGCGCAGTACAGGCCCTTCGGCCCTCGATGTTGCGCCAACCTGTGGGACCAATCTGCAGCCCCACACTAATCCATTTTCACCCATATGCCTATCCAATGACCATTTAAATGCCCTTAAAGTTGGTGAGTCTACTATTGTTGCAGGCAATACATTCCACACCCCTACTACTCTGAGTAAAGAAACTAACTCTGACATCTGTCCTATATCTATCACCCCTCAATTTAAAGTGATAGAAGTTGATGATTGAGTAGATTTCTGGTGTAGTCATTGGCCGGATTGAACCTGGCCGACAAAACCTTCTGGGCAATTTTCCCCATGATGAACAGAACCCAGTTTTGTATTTGAACAGCTTGATTATGAGAATTATGAATTGTTTAACACAGATGTTCACTGCCACAGCTAGGGTTTTGTCAGAACTCATAACCTTTGTTGTCCCCCAGGCCTACCTGATCCTCCCTGCCAAATTTTGTACACTTCCTCTACCCAATTCTTTTGATTCGAACAGAAACAATGACTGTGCCATCCCCCATCTCCCTCTTCTCATCAGGCCCACATCATAGACATACTCTATAACAGTTGAATTTTAAAAGTTGTTTGTAATTAATTTGTTTTTGGTGAACAAAATAGTCCTATTTTACCTACTTGCTTAATAACTACAAATACAGCACCATGCCCGTGAACATGTTAAAATGCCTGCATTAAAAAAAAACCTTTACAAGTTCAGTAGCCATCATTTATTCACCTTGACAAGCCCTATGATGCTTAAATTGTTTTGTTGAGAACCAATTTGTTATGCAGCTTGAGCAAGTCCATCTTCAGTTAAGTAACTGAATTTGCTGGTGTATTGCTGGAAGAACATTACTCATAGAAAGGAATTGCTGCACTGTCTGGTTGCAACATGCTATTTGGGAGTGAGCCAAATTGTATTATACCTGGGAGCGTAATCCAACCAAATACTCGTCACTTCTATGGCCAGGGATCTGTGCAGACTCTGGATATGTGTTCAGTGATTGATGTTGCTTTGCTGACATTTTAGATGAGGTTTGAAAGGCCTTATTATTGAGATGACCCTGACTGTCTGTTAGTGAATCACTGCCTTGCATTAGTTTTGTTTTCTGGAAAGAATTGGCTTGAAAACAAACCCGATGTTGACAATGTAAAATACACTTGCGACATTATCTGAAGCTGTTCTGAATGTTTTAAAAATCTCTTTGAAATGCTGAGGGGGGCTTAGCAGTAGGGCTGTTAATCCTATCGTACCAACATTCTGGGAGTTCAACATTAATCTCTTGAACATTGCTACAGGCAACCCAGGAGAAAAGCATAAGTGATTTTAATTTTTTTTTCAGTTTCTTGTGCTTTTATTCTGAATAATAATGCAAATGAAAGAAAAGAAACTGCTTAATTGGGCAGGGCAGTTAGTGGTGGGTAGTCAAGTGATGATTTGCAAGTCAGCAACTGCACTCAGCTGGTGAAGTGTCGAAGCATGGGACTGAGGTGATGTACAATCACATATTGCATAAGCCTTTTGTCGATCTGAACATTCAGGGCGAAACTAGTTTATAAACTTTAACTGGATGTTCTGCTATTATTCTGTCACTGGGGTGACAATCCGAATGATGAGAATAAGTGATGGAATTTTCATAAATTGCATGGGTGAGGAGATAAATGAGGCAGTCAGCTCTTACACTGCACTAGCATCTGCCGATATTTGGAAGAGCATATTATGCTCTGATCCTCAAATCTGAGATTTCTTCAAGAACCAGAAGAGGCTCAAACCCTAGTGGATCAATGTTTAATCTAGAGCATTTTCCTGTTAACACCATCATGCCCCTCGTTCCCCCCCCCGTCTTCCTCCACCTCACAACTTTTTCTTTTAATTTATTCCTTTTCATCATATTACCCCTTCTCAGAGGTTTTGTTCTGCCAAATATGGTGGTGTTATATCCCTCTTCATTGTAGCTGAGGGGTAGGTAGCCCACATAAACGATCCAGTGCAATAGTCCACTTGTTTACTTGGCTCTGTACAGTTTAAATTGGTTGCTTTCAATGTGGGACATTTTGTAGTCAGTTGGTGACATTGAAACATTGGCATAGCAGTATTTATATTTGACATGTTACCAGTACCTACTCTGTTTCTCAAGTCTACACAGTACGTTGAATAGAGGTATGGAGGGTATTGGAACGGGACGAGTTATGTATCTTAAATTGGAATTGTATGTTAAAAAAGAGCCAGATATGCTATTAGCGGATTCAAGTATGCACAATTTGCAGAATGGATTGGATTGAATACGATATCGAATGCAATCTATTTTAGCAACATTATTCAATGTGAATTGATGCCAGTGTAATCTTGTCCCACCTTGTACATTCATATTGCCTCAGCAATGTTTTGTCAGTGCAAGCAATGGCATTAAAGAACCCTTTTGAATCAGTTGTACTTGAGAACATGTTGCAAATAACACTTAGCCCAAAATATTTCTAATTTGTGAACTATTTTCTCCTGGAGACAGATATTTTGAAAATTTACAAGATAAATAGAAAGCTTTTGAATCTTAGAATAACAATGGCAGGCTACAAGCAGAAATAATATGATCTACACTGGCAGGTTCAAGCTGGAATTCAGCACATCATGCCTGAGGTTGGCAGTGTAAACAGGGATTGGAATTTTATACTGGTGTGCAATTAACAAGATGGCTGAAGTAAGACTTGTTATGTCCCACTGTTTTGACTGACAATTTTCTGAACAGCACCCTCAGTAAATTGTTCCGACTGAGTGACTTCTGCACACTTCAATACATTTCTAACTTTGCACTAAATTGAAGAAATTGGATTCAAAATTACTGCATTTTGAGAAAAAATGTAACTTTAAAACATACATTTGAAAGGTAGTTTAACTGCATTTTTCTTTTCCCAGTCTGGAGTCACACTGATCCTGAGCTAGATCAAGGATAGAAGTGCATTGATACAGCTTTGATTCTCTGGTCTATGTACATAGATTCCTATTTAATCGAATATCCTCCCTTTGGCATGGATTTTACACACATTGATGTTGCTTACAACTCAAGTCATTAGGTAAGGTCACTGTCTGAGCCTGTTGACCAGGTTGATCCCTCATTATACTCAAACAGCATTGTTGGTGTACGTACAACCTTTCAACATTGGCTATGGTCAATGACCTGACTGGCCATGATTAATTTTAAAATCTATGTTAACTAGAGATACAAAGGAATGCATGGGATTGACAAATGGAAAGGTAGATTGAAATATTAATATTGGCACTTTCATGTGATGTAGTATTGTTGCTATGAAAGGTGCTTGTTTATTTATTGATTGTTCCCTGCATGGTTTAAATTCACAGGTACAGAGTGATTGATAGCTGGTATGTTACCCTTAATCCAAGAGTAAAGGATTAAATAACCTCACCTTTAATAGAAGCACATGCCTTTTTAAGAACCTTCACATTTGAATTGTACCAAAGGTGCATGGAGATGTTCCCAAGCCAGCTCAGCATAAGGGGCTGTGGTTCAGAGAAGTGAGGAGGACAAAAGGGATTGCAAGATAGAGAATTCTCTTGAATGACTATTTGTAGGAGAGCGATCTCATTGAAATTGTAGGACCACAATGTATGGAGTGCAGCACCAAGGAGATTTCTAACAGAATTGAGATTAATGCTACCCATCATGACTTCGCTGATGCAGAGCAACACAGGCACTCGAAGCTTTACGAAACTCTGGCTGTGTTTATTATGAAGTTGCAGGAAGATCTACCAAGCAGTCACCTTGTCTTATAGCTGCAGTGTTTGAGCACAAATGAAAGTGAAACAATCAAAAGCTATAAAACTACTTGAGTGCTTAGCTGATCTTTTTCATGCTCATGGATTTTCATCGTCTCACCTTTCTGGAATTCAATTTTCTCTTACAGCAGCAGCTGAAAACCTCCATTTGATACACAAAGTGCTTTGATTCCTGTGTTGAAAATCCCTACTCAAGCTTATCCTGTCTCATTGCAGATTTGAAAAAAAAATCTCTGGTGAATTTGGTACATGCAAGGAGAAAATGTTAAAGCAAATGTGGGAGACGGAAGATAGTTGGGAGATTTTGCTTTGTGTCCTGCCAGTAACTGCACAATTCGTTGCCTCCTGGTTTATGAGGAGAGAGCTAATGCAAAGCAATATAACTTGACAATTGTACAATCAGAGAGTATCATGCACGGAACGTGTTGTTGTTCTTGTCTCACTGGTTTCATAAGGCTGAACCAGGAAGCAGGCCAATCATTCAATCATGAAATCTAATTTTAATGATGCGGCACAATAGAATTCATTAATGATGCTACATTAGCAAAATGGGGAAAAAGAAACAAAAATCAGGCAAATTTTTGTTCCCAATGTATATGCTTACCTTGGTGATTTTCAATACAAATGTGAATGACAGACAAAAAGGGAATTCAAGAGAAACCTCGATCCTGAAAGTAATTAGAAAGTAGAACCATTAGAAGTAGCTGATGTAAATCAAATATCATCATTTAAGATGAAGCCAGATAAAAATGAGTGAGGAAAGGTGAGAAGGATATGGTGTCAAATTCAGATTAAATAAGATAGGAGGAGACTTGTGCAGAGCATTAACACTGACAGACCTGATGGACTGAATGACGTGTCTGTAAATGTGGCACAAGAGGATTGATTCTGTTTTGGCAGATCCATGTTTTGGTGGGGTTTTGCATCAGTTGCATTTATGCTATAGATAATCCCAATCCTAGAAAATACCTGCTCACGTGACGTTGGTCATATTGTTCAAACGTCGATTTGTCTTGTGCTCTGATATTTGGGTGGATTACCAACAGCAAACGAATTAGTCTGCTGTAATTTAAAGCACAATATCTGGTTTGTAGACTACAAGTAATTATCAATGCAGTAGCTATGGATATGACAGCATTTTTATTTTTAAATAAGGGCAACTATTATGAAATTCTAATAAGTTTTATTATCGGATTGAGGAGTGTAAAAGAGAGTAAACAGAGGAGAATCTTTTGAACGTGATTATGTCAAACAGATCGCACAAAGAGGCACAGTGAACAGAACTGCATTAGTCCTTCAGTTTGTTTGGAATACAAGAAGGAAATAATGATTATATCAGATTTACCACATGCACTCAAGTAATAATCTATCCTGTGTAAGAATTGACCCCTGACATTCACCCTCCGCGTCCTTCACTTTTAACATACATTTGCTTGTTTTGGGTGTGGGGGGAACAGTGAGTCATTTTTTAATTTAAAAAATCTCTCATTTAATCTTTTTAAGTCATCATAACCAACTTGGGAAAGCCATTCCCTGCTGGGTTCAGGACCATGACCAGCAATCTGGGTGTTTTCGGCAGTTCCAAAGACCCAGCGTGGAATTTCAATCTACTTCTCCAATGCATTCCTTGTGTAAAACAAAAGACCTTCTACTATTTGCTGAAAGATGTCATCACAAAACTTGAATTTTAGATGTGTATATATAATAACAGTTTCATTTCTGCCTTTTTTCTGTTAGTCTTTTACAGGTCAGATAGAATCTACTGCAGATGTTATGACACATTTCATCATTTGCTTACTCTGTGTGTTTACCCTTGAATAAGATCTAATGTGATGCACTGTTCTTTGTCAGAAATTATGAGCGACTCTGTGGAAAGTAGGAGTAATTTTAGTCAGTAAAACAGAATGAGATCTCTGAATTTTTAAAATTGTATTTCCTGAGAAACTTGCAGAATGTTTCCATAGTTTTTTTTTAACAGAAGATACATGCTTCGTTGTCTGGGCCAGAATGTGTTGTTTGCCCATCCCTAGCCTTTGGAATGAGGTGGAGAGCTGCCTTCCGCAGTCCCTGTGGTTTAAATTCACCCATGTTACTTTGTGAAGTAACTCTCAAACATGTGAAGGAATTCTCAAATATGTAAAGCTAGGTAAAAACTGCAAGAACTGCAGATACTGTAAAACAGAAACAAAGATAGAAATTGCTGGAAAAGCTCAGCAGTTCAGGCAGCATCTTTGGAGAGAAATCAGAGTTAACATGCTGGGTCAAGTTGAGGGTAACTCAACCCAAAATATTAACTCTGATTTCTTTCCACAGATGTGATGTCATCTGCCTCTATTGCTCACAAGCCAAAGCTTTTCACTGTGCCTCAGTACACATAACAATAAATTGAATTCAATTCAATTTGAAATTTGGTATTCACTAGGCCTGAGATGGGTTGAAAACAATAAATTCAATTCAATTCAATTTGAAATTTGGTATTCACTGGGCCTGAAATGGGTTCAAAACATGCTGCTGTGCATCATCGGACCTGATGCTGAATTCATGAGGCCTGTTGCTGGGCGTTCATGACCAAACAGTTAACTTGGGAAACAGAAAGCAGCATGGAAAGTCCCAGAAAATTTAGCCCTATGACTACTAATGTTGAAGTGGTTACACTTACAAGTGTTTGAAGAATACAGATATCTGAAGTATATGAGCATGGAAAATGTTACAAAGATATGGAAGTAAGAGGCCATGGAGGGATGAAAAATGAATTTTAAAGTAGAGATGTTGCTCCATCAGTAGCCAATACAGGTCAGCACACATTGATTATATGCAACTGAAATTTTTCCTAGCTTTACATGTTTGGCCTGGATGAAGGACTCATGTATAAACTATGTATATAGAGACTCGGAGTGAGGAGGGAGTGTTTGGGTTGCAGTGTTCAACCAGTACTGCATTGAGAAAAATCAAGTGTTGAGTTCGGAGAGGAATAATTGAGAGTTGCAGCAGCACATGAGAGAGGGGTGGAATTGATTCATTTTATTGAGATAGAAGTAGGTTGCTTTACTGATGCCACAGATATGAAGTGACAGGCTTACCTCTGGATTAAGTAGGACACTAATTCTTCAAATAGTCTCATTTAGCTTTGGCCAGTTGCCAGACAATGGATTACAGACAATAACGAGGATGACAGTTTATCCTGAGGGCAATTGGTCTTCTTATTGGTCTTTACAGTACTTAGTTAGTGGAAATTTCTGCTGATCAAGTCATGGATGTTGAAAAAGTGCCTTGCAATTTAGAGATTGAGATGCATTCAATGGAGGTGGTGGTGATATCGAGCTGGAAGATCTCATCAGGCTATTGTATAGCAGCAATGTGTACTCAGCTCACAATGGCTAAATTTGCAATCTCAGAGAAATATAGAGCTCAATGGAGATGACCAAGAATCTATAACAGAGTCAGTAAGTTCAATAAGGATTTGCACTGAACTGAATAGACTGTGAAATTCATTATGAACAAGATGCTTGATGTTGGGATGAAGCTGTATGCTTTTAATGTGAAAACCATAGGACTGGCATTCTGGAAGAATGAAATCAAATAAACCTTGAAAGTCTTTGTCATCTGAACTCACTTCTGGTATTTGTGATTTTTGAGAAGATTTGTAGCTCAGGTTGAGGTTTAAGTTGTAAATTTCTCACTGAGCTGGTAGGTTTGCTCTTAGATGTTTCGTCACCATGCTTGGTAACATCACCAGTGAGCCTTCGGTGAAGCACTGGTGTTCTATCCCGCTTTCTATTTGTGTGTCTTGGTCTGTTAAGGTGGGTGATACCACTCTGAGTTCTTTTTCACAGAGGTTGGTAAATGGGGTCCAAATCGACATGTTTATTGATGGAGTTCCAGCTTGATGGCCAGGCCTTTAGGAATTCCCGTGTGTGTGTCTATTTAGCCTGTCCCAGGATGGATGTTTTGTCCCAATCGAAGTGGTGTCCATCTTTGTCTGTGTGTAAGGATACTAGTGATAGCTGGTCGTATCTTTTGATGGTGAATCGGTGCTCATGTATCTGGTGGTTAGTTTTCTGCCTGTCTGTCTGATGTAGTGTTTGTTACAGTCCTTACAGGGTATTTTGTTTATGACATTCATTTTGCTGGTTGTTGGTATAGGGTCCTTTAGGTTCATCAGTAGCTGTTTCGTGTGTTGAAGGTATATGGGCTACCATGATGCCAAGGGGTCAAAGTAGTCCGGTCGTCATCTCCAAGATGCCTTTCATCTATGGTGTGTAGCTAGAATCTTCATATGTGTTGTGTCTTCTTGCTTGGGTTTATCCTCTTCCTAGATATCACAGTGGAACAAACAGTCAATGGAGAACTGCAGGCCAGCACCTACAAGAAAGCAACACACACAGACCAGATACTCAACTACAGGAGTGATCATCCCAACACCCATAAATGGAGATGCATCGGGGCATTGTTTAAACGAGCCACAATACACTGCTGTGTGGATGATACCTTTGTCATCATGAAACGGAACAAGTTAGAGGAAGCCGACAATATCATTAACAACGTCCCTACTGGCATAAATTTCACCAAAGAGGAAGAGAACAATTACAGACTTCCCTTCCTAGATGTCACAGTGGAACAAACAGTCAATGGGGAACTGCAAACTAGTGTCTACAGGAGAGCAACGCTCAGACCAGATACTTAACTACAGGAGCAACCATCCCAACACCCACAAACAGAGCTGCATCAGGGCATTATTTAAGCATGCCACAACACACTACAGCACCCAGGAATTACCATCAGCAGAAGAAAAATACCTATACAGCGTATTCAAGAACAACGAGGACCCAATAAACACAGTCCGCCGATTCTTAAACAACAAATCCAAACAAGAAGACACAACACATCCGGAGACTCTAGCCACGCTACCATATATCAAAGACATCTCGGAGATGACTGCCAGACTACTCCGACCCCTTGGCATCATGGCAGCCCACAAACCTATCAACATACTGAAACAGCTACTGATGAACCTGAAGGACCCTGTACCAACAACCAGCAAAACAAATATAATTTACAAAATACCATGCAAGGACTGCAGTAAACATTACATTAGACAGATGGGCAGGAAACTAGCCACCAGCATACATGACCGCCAACTAGCCAGCAAAGGACATGACCAGCTATTACTATTATCCTTCTACACAGACAAAGACAGACACCATTTTGACTGGGACAACACATCCCTCCTGGGACAGGCTAAACAGAGACACACATGGGAATTCCTAGAGGTCTGGCATTCAAACTGGAACTCCATCAATAAACACATCAATTTGGATCCCATTTACCGACTTCTGAGAAAAAGAGTTGAAAATAATACCACCCCCCTTAACAGAACAAGTCACCTAAATAGACAGTGGGACAGAACACCAGCGTTTCACTGGAGGATCACTGATGATGTTACCTAACATGGTGATGAAACGTCTGAGAACAAACCTACCAGCTCAGCGAGCAAACTTACAACCTCACTTCTGATATTGTGATTTCTGATTCAGTCACCTCCAATTATGTAACTGCTGGATTTTGATGGCAAATCTGTGCTCCCTGTTGCAATATACATGACTATGTTTAACAGGTATTATTTATTTATAGGTACTCTACATTTATTTTATATAGATGTACATGCATATACATGCTTAAGAATGTGTGCACTCAAACTATTTATTCAAAAGGGATCCAGAAAGGATTGTAAGAAGATTGGAAGTAGAATTGTCTCAGCTGTAAGTTTAAAGAGACAAGTGTTTATATTTGCCAGAGGTGCTTCCTGTCACTTCTCGTACTGATTCAAAGCTACAGATTTCAAGCAGCTTCAACTGGCAAATGGAGGTCAAGTTACAAGCTGAACCTGACTTTTCTTAGCATTGCAAACAAGACACAACCTCATGTAAACTATTTTTCATGTAAACTGAAACATTTGATCATGTCATTGCCTTGTAGCTGTCCATTTTTGCATGGTAGGCTTAGACAAGCGTCAATGATTCTAGACTGCTGAAGAGAGGTGCCCATCCTTCTTTCCTCTCAGATTACAGAACAACCTCAGTTATCCGAACAATATGGGCGGGGAGTATTTTGTTCGGATAGCTGATTGCTCGGATAATTGATTGTTCGAATAACAGATAACATTTTTACGGGACCTTGATATCTTGTTCGGATAATCCAAAATTTGGATAATTGACGTTCGGATAACTGAGGTTGTTCTGTATTTCCAAAAGTTTTTGACAGGAAACAAAGTAATTAGAACAGCTTTAGTAGAACCAAAGCACTGCTCTAATCCCGAGAGATGGGAAACAATATCTGTAGTGGTGAAGGAAACAATAGCTTCCTCACTTGCCCCCAGGGTTAAATAGCAAAGATGTATGTGCTTCTTTTGGGTGTTAGAGTGATGTGGGATGTATACTGTCAGTTGAAAAGTCTGACTTTTACAAGCTGCAAGTACACATCTGACCAATGGTGCCAAACATGATGTCGTTGTTAGCAGCAGGAAATATCCCTACTCAAGAGGAACTGGAGGCTCACTGGTGACAGGGAAGCAAACTGTTGATATCTGTCTCAGCATGTGCTCGGCTGTTGATGCACTGTCATTATTCACGGTGAAAGAGCTTGCTGACAGCACATCAGCAACTAATGGGTTCAGCTGTGACACAAAAACAGCTAACGCTGCCAAAAGGGTCAAGACAGCCCAAGGTTAGAGAATATGATGTGTTCTTCATAAAATGTAGCTATATAAGGGGATGCTGGAGAGACCTGCACACCAATGCTCACAAAATATTTAATCATTTGGATGTAGGGTATCAAAGAAGAAAGTTGTTAAAAGTTTAGATTTGGCTCAGATTCCGGGAACCAATTGAGGAAATGCACCATCTAACTGGAAATTAAGGACTTGGCAGGGATGATTTTTAGTGAATTTAAAACAGTACAAGGATGATTCATTGGTCCAAAGAGGTTTGAGTAGAAGTCAACTGTAGCTAGAATTATAGTGGTGAAGAATTTTATCAGCTTCTATGAAGTGAGAAGCACCAACAGAGTATCACAAATCTTGTCACAGACATTTTTGTAATGTATTCAGATGCTTTGACAGAATTTTGTATCCAATGAGTAATACTATATTCCCAACTGTAAGCTATAAATGCAGGAATTAGAGTTAGGGTGGCTCGGTTGGTGGAGGGGTTACAGTACATATGGGGCTAAGATGCCATAGCCCTGCCTCTACATCTGTTCTTCTGATAGACTTATGTGTCTACTGCGACTGTGAAATCACACAATTGTTCCTTTAATAACTCATAAGCTCATTAAATACTTGTACTATAAATAAAGGAAACATAATTTAGCCTGAGAAATGACCTTATTAAAACAGCATTCAGAAGTAATTGTACAGAAACCTTTTATAGAAAGCATAACTGTCAGACTCTTCTGCACAAAATTGTTCACAATTATGATTTTTCAAGGGGAGCAAACTTCATACAAACTTTCTGATAATTATTCTCTTCTTTTTAAGGTTGATTAGGTAAGCCACAAATGGCAGAACATCTAAAACCAATATAAGATCATTGGTGTAGTCCACAGTGTTATGCTTCTAGCATATGCAAATTTACATACATAAATATTCAGGACCCTGTTTTATGCAGGGAAAGAAATTTGGACATACATCGCATCTTTTTTCAAAAAAAGGGATCATGTAGAAAGTCAAACTCAGTTGCATCCCCACCAACAAAACAGAAGTTGCTGGAAAAACTCAGCAGGTCTGGCAGCATCTGTGAAGAGAAATCAAAGTTAATGTTTTGGGTCCAGTGACCCTTCCTCACATGTATCCCCATTGCATTGGTCAGGATAATCAGACTTTACCTGCCTGATCTGAGAATTAAAATTAACAATTAATTGTTGCTGTTGTATCTGCATGCCAAGTATGGCCCAGCTAATCAGCATCCTTTACTTATTCTGTATAAAATGGTATCTTGCCCGTGACCTCCCAGTGCCCTAACACTGTATCCCACTTCTAATGAATGTAACAACAAATGCTCTGACTTCTAATTTCCTTTTAACAATGTTTACGTCTTGTAATAGCAAGTATTTATTGCCTTGGATCTGTGGTTAAATGATGAAACAGAGGTCAATGTTGAGGAATAAAACCATAGAAAAAAATGACTAAAAAGGAATATAAAGTTGTTTCTAAAGCTAGTAGATGTACACACATCGTCTGCATCTCATGCATTGAGTTTGAGGAAAAGATGATTGGTGTTGCTAGGCAATTGGATTTTGTCTACCTGTTGGTAAGTATTTATTTACTTGTCTTATTTAGTTTTCTCACGCGACTTTATGTTTTAGGCCATAATATCGTATGCACCTGCTTAAAATTAATTGTAATGTTTCAGTCAGTAATTGCAATCAAAGGTGTTACCAGTGAAATGCCTATTCATTGGCTTTGCTGAATCTATTCCCAGTGATGACAAACTTTAGGATTTCAGAGCAGAATTAGGCCATTTAGCTCAATGAGACTCCTCTGCCATTTGATCATGACTGATATGTTTCTTAACCTCATTCTCCAGCCTTCTCCCTTTAAGTCTTGAACCCCTGACTAATCTATCTCTGTATTAAATATACTAATGACACAGCTTCCATGCCCTTGTGAGGCAATGATTTCTACAGATAAGCCACTCTCTGGCTGAAGAAATTCCTCCTTATCTCAGTTTTAAAGATCATGCCCTCACTCTGAGACTGTTTCCTCTGGTCATAGTCTCTGCTAATAGTGGAAACATCTTCTCCATATCCATTCTATGCAGGCCCCTCAGTATTCTGTAAGTCTCAATCAGATTCTCCTCACCCTTCTAAACTCTTACAAGTACAGACCCAGAGTCCTCGACCCCACCTCATATGACAAGCCCTACATCCCTGGGATCATTCTAGTCAACCTCCTCTGGACTTCCTCCATTTCCAGAATATCTTTCCTTAGATACTAGCTCAAAACAGCCCACAATATTCCATTTGCAGAATGAGCAGGGCCTTATATAGCCTCAGCAATACATCTCTGCTGATTGGGTGAAGGTAACCTGTACTTCTTTTGCTGACTAATGGTCCCTTCTGAAAAGTACATGCTTGGGCAATAAATGGAAAAATTATGCAGTTTGGACTTGAGGCTTGTGGCTTTGAATACCTTGCTTATCTCCAGACATGTTCAGGAAGCCAATGTTGGAAAAGTGCTAGGAGGCTATCAGGGACTGATTGCACCAGAAGCTGTTTGCATCAGGAGAGAAGGACTAAAAGCAATAAATTGGGGCTAAATTTGTCTGTTCTGTAAGGAGCTGGAAAATGTCATCTTTTATTTGGACAGCTTGTAAGGTATACTTTCCCATCTTGTTCTGAATTCCAAGTCATTAGCTAGTCTCAAAATGGTCAATGCTGCCAAAAACTTTAGATGATATGAAATCATAGAATACCTACAGTGTGGAAACAGGCCATTTGGCCAACAAATCCACACCGATCCTCTGAAGAGTATCCCACCCAGACCCATTGCCTACTCTGATTACTCTATATTTCCCAAATTCATGCACCCGAACCTACACATGCCTGAACACTATGAGCAATTTAGCATGGCCAATTCACCTAACCTGCACGTTTTTGGACTGGAGGAGGAAACCGGAGCACCTGGAGGAAACCCACAGAGATACTGTGAAAATTCCACACAGATAGTTGCCCGAGGTTTGAATTGAACCCAGGTCCCTGGCGCTGTGATCTGTAGTGCTAACCACCGAGCCGCCATGCTACCCTGATAAAAGAGTATTCACCATTATTGGCTGGAGACTGAAAAATAAATTATTGTTTAATTAACCTGTTCAGAGATGTTAGTACCCACCTCTGGGACAGGTGGGACTTGAATCCAAATTCTAACCTTTGTTGGCAGTTGCCTTGAAGTAAACTTTCAAGATAATTATTTAAATGTCAGAGGTAGGATAATCAAGCATTAATTAAAACTGAAACTATTATGGTGTAGGTAAATGTCTTGCATGCTGTCAATTAAATAACAATTCTGTAACTAATAACATTTATATGAAAGATATGATGAATATATTAGCCTGTGCCTATAGTTAAAACAAATGCTCAAAAATCAAAAATACACAGTTGATCTATTCACAATTCTGTTGCTTTTTACTAACTAATGCGTCAATGATTTTTACTGAGCCTTCTTGATCAAACGTAGATTATATTCTGCCAATGAGTCATGATGCCAGGATGGGTTTTGCTTTGATGTTTGATTGTAAAGTCATAAAAGGTCAAGCATATTCTTGTGCTAAGATGTGCTTAATTAAATGGTACTGACTGTGTTAACTGCAGCTGAAGTGAGAGTTGGAACTGGGGCAGAGAGAGCAGAGGGGATTTGACTACAAGTCAGCTGCCAGTTTATCTGAATCCATGCTGGCACTCAACCCAAAGTGACAAACCCCTAAGGTGGGTTATCTTGCACTGACTCATATACAACTTGGTTGATTTATCATGGCAGATGGGGATCGGATTCCATCCAGTTTCAGGACAGATACAACCTCCGGTCGTCGCTGTCAGCAGTGTGACTCTACATGTTGTGAATTTTTCTGCTAATGATAGAAGAGATCACACTCAAGCATCACTTAATTAATGTGTCGCAACAAGTACTCCAGATGAGGCCTGTTAATCGGACTGATTTCAGGTAGTCATGAGGAAATCGACCATGTAGCAGGCAGACATAATATTTGTCATAAGATCTGCAGATTTCGTGATTTGCTTCCAAGTTAGAGCTGCCATTTTGATATTTCCAACGCTTAGACACAGGCATGATATTTACACAATCAGCTTTTTTGCCTTATATTTTATCTTGGAGCATCTTAGTAAAGAATTGAAATTATCCCATACTTTCTCTTAAATATGGGATAATGTACATGTAGATATGATATCTGAGAGACATTTATCTGTTTTGTTACAGCAATGTGTTTTTTTGGTTTATAAACCATTTTAAGTACAAAACAATAACAGGAAGCATCCACTGCACTTATTATGAAAAGGCTTTGAAAATTGTATTTTTAAAGCTTGCATTTAAAGGGGAAATATAAATTGGTTGCTTCAAGTGTTTGCACAATGCCTTTGTTTGAGGTGACTTCCCCAGATGTCAGAATATGTTTGAGTCCAACATAACAATCTATGAAACTGTTGATCTTTGGTCATTTTCACTTTCAGTAAGATGTGCAGAATCAATGTTAAAAAAAAAACAGATTTGGCCAGTTTGCAGTATGTCTCTTGCCCTAATGTCGGGGAGTTCAAAACTAGGGGTCACATTTTTAAGGTGAAAGGAGAAAGTTTTAAAAACGGACACGAGGTGCATCTTTTTTACACAGAGTGGTTTGGGTGCGGAATGAACTGGCAGAAAAAAGTGATGAATGCAGGTGCAGTTAGAACATTTAAAAGGTACTTCGATAAGATACTAATAGGAAAGATTTGCAGGGATATGGGCCTAGTGCAAGCAAGTGGGACTAATTTAGTTTGGGAACATGATTGGTGTGGACGAGTTGGACTGAAAGGCCTGCTTCCATGCTGTATGATTCGATGACTTGCATTATCTCAATCAAAACAATGAATATTGCATTCTTGAAGCCCTTCTTGAGTGACTTATAATTGAGACTAATTGTTACAATTCAGACATACCAGAACAGTTTTCTTCTCATTCCCATCTCCAAGTCCAATTCTACAAGTGATCTCTCATTTGCTTTAAATCACATGAAATGTTTGGAAAAGCATATTTTTGCAATGAAGCTCATGAGGTAATGAGCTAGAGGTAATCACTAGCAATGCTATACCTTTCTGAATGTGTTTTTAAATGTTGAACAAATAGCATTCTGAGATGATATCACTATGCACGACTACTAATTAATTATTGAAGTGAAAATTTAAATGGAAACTAAATTAAAGAGAAACTAAAATCAAACGGCTGTAATGGCATAAATAATAAGGATACATATTTAGCAAAGGCAAAATATTGTCGCTGCTGGAAATCTGCGATGTCTGAAATGAGAAACAGTCAATGATCTTTGGTCAGATTGGTCAGCAATCTACTTGTCTTTTCACAGCTGTTGTCTGATATGTAAGGTAGCTAATTAATTTGTTGTTTCGGTGAAAAACAGCAGGTTGCTTTCTGTGGTAGCAACTGCTTCAGTGTCCATTTATTTTTTAAAGGAATTAAAATTGTTGCTGTAATGGCCAATTGTATTTTTAAATGTAAATTTGAAAGTCTATCTTTTACCATTAGTAGTTAGAGTCTACCTCACCATGCACAGAAATCAATGTACAGTTGGTGAGATAGTTGGGGGAAAGAGAGAATGCAGACCATCTTTTATTCTCTTCTTTGTAAATATGAACTTTGGACTAACATTATTAATTGCATGTCAGTTGGCAATTAACTGTGTTCAGGCAGTGGACAATAACTGGAACTCACTTGTGTTCATACTGAATATCGGTTGGCGGTACATGATAGGCCATAAATAAACTCAGAATTGTAAGGAGACTCAGCTTCAACATTGTATCTTTCACTACCTGGCTAGGCCAGTTTGGATCTGTTAAGAACTGTTAAGAACTGTGCAACTGAAATCAGCTATTGTGCCATGTTCCTGATCCTGGATGAATGGCTGCCTGACAAATAATGATTCATTGAAGAAACATTCCATAAAAACAACAGTTGTACCCCTTCTTCACCTGATGGCCAATGCAAATGGAAATCTGAGGGTATGTTTTACAATTACTTACAGCTATCAACACAAAAGTTATTGCAGGCTTAAAGTTATTTGACAAGGTAATCATCACAAGTCTTCTGTTGGTGCACACTTAGACTGGGAAATCCTTTCTCATAGAGATGCCTCAGGACAAATGCAAAAGCCATGAACTGATATAAACATTTGGTCTGCTGTTTGATCGCATTATCATTTGACATAAATTATTTATTTCGACTCTCTTTCATCTTTGGTCATTAAATGTATTGTCCTTCAGTATTTTGATTTCTCCCTTAAAAACTATGTTTTTACTGTGGAGCAACACGCTAAGGTAGAGAATCTCTTCATACAATAACCAGGTATAGTGATCTCAACCTACAGCATAATTTATCTTCATTGTTATGAAATTGAACAGGATAGATCCAAGACCTGTGACACAGTGTTAGTGCCAAGTTGTTTTCCATGAGATTAAAACCTTCAAGGACAGTAAGCTTAGCCATAGCTTTTAATTGAGTCATAAAATGTAAGGTAGTAAAGTTGAGTGCACAGGCTTACATTTTGTCTTATGTCTCTTTTCAAAACATTTTTTGTTGTAATTTTAAAGCTTTTATGATTTTTAAACTAGCTGTTTACTTTGTTTCACTTCCTGTAATGACATGTAAAATGGAATAAAAATCAGTGCATTTTACTTTGTTGTCTGAGATTCCTTTAACATTGGAATACTGCTTAGTTTACTTGAGCACAGCACTGTTGCTAATGCTTTTGGAGATTTGCTGAATTCAGCAAAGGGCAAATCAGTGACTGCGTTCCTCATGAGACCTTTTTGGAAAGTTTTCCTCATGTTCAGAGGTGAATATTGTCACTTCACTGACAAGCTTTGGCTCCTTGGTTCCCCCTCTAGCTATCGTGTACTGTACTCAAGCATGTTGGGTGTCTGAAGCAGAGAGTATTAACATCCTATACTTAGGCCATTCTGACTGTTCTCAGGTAAACAATTGCATGCGAAGCAGTTACTGCAATTCTAAAGCAACTTGTATGAATTGCTTTTGATGAAAATAAAGATGTAACAAAGCTTTTTCCGTCTAATTGTTGTCAATTGTTGTTGACTTCATGATCTGCTGTTAAAATTATCAGGCAAGCTTTTCTCTTCCTTTGGATTGGTTCAGGATGTTCAACTGAGAAGGGAGGTGACTGTATGTAAATGTTTTGCAAAATGATGATTCAAGGATCAAGACTTAGAACTGTTTTCCACATACAAAAATTATACAGACTGAAGGTTTATCATTAACCTATAATAAAAGAAATGTATTTAATTTGAAGGACCATAAATGAACAGAACAGCTTGGTTTGTTGGTTTTCCTGCTCATGCAGGTAGATGGTTTGTATCTCAAAGGCATTGAAAAGAGAGCACAATATACCTTTGGAAAATAGCAGAAAATAAGTAATTTTAGCTAATACCCACTGGTGCCAATTAGGAGGTTTGCTGTAACTGTAATTGAAAGGTTAATTCACCAAGGAATACGTGAAAGGTAAGCCCCAAGGCTGTGGATTATAATTCCTGTTAAATTGATTAGTTGTCGTGGATTGTGGGGATAAATTGTTTCTGATACGTGACCTACAATTAAGTTTTACATGATCTTCACCTTGTGAAACTATTTCCGAGAGAGCGTTGTAATTGAGAATTTTCTATTTTATTCATAGATGTTTAATGACAGTACAATTGCTGCTTGGAATGAGGATGGCATGTGAATTAATTGATGGTCAGTGTTTGAATTTCAGAAGTAAAAGCAGTAATTTGCATAAAATGAATGCAGAATGCTGACTACCATTTAGATTACCAGTTTCCACATCTTACACCTCTTATGTGCTTTAATACACAAATACTTAAGACGTCAGTTACCCTAATTACCTCCCCTTTACAGAAAATGTTTTGTGTATACTAAGAGCCATAATGTTTCCTGTCCTTTCCTGTCAGCATGTTGAATGTTATGAGTGGTTGTAAATGCCAATAACTGTAGTGAATAATGGATAACGTTACCTGGGTAGATACCACAGTCTTTTAAGTAAAGTGAATCAGTGGATCACAGGCTTGGCTCTCTGCTTCCATCTGACACTCAGATGTTGCCCTGATGGATGGTACTATCATTGACTGTCTGTTCCAGCCTCATGACATTTCTTGAATGGTGGCTCCAAGACACAGAAACATAGAAAATTAGAACGAGAAGGAGGCCATTCGGCCTTTCAAGCCCACTCTGCCATTCATCACAATCATGGATGATTGTCCAAGTTAGTAGCCTAACCCTGCTTTCTCCCCATAAACTTTGATCCCGTTTGCCCCAAGTGCTATATTTAGCCTCCTCTTGAATGCATTCAATGTTTTGGCATCAACTACACCCTGTAGTAATGAATTTCACCGGTGCATCACTCTCAGGGTTAAAAACTGTCTCCTCATCCCATTCCTAAATGGTCCACCCGAATCCCCAGACTGTGATCCCCTGGTTCTGGAAGCACCCACCATTGGGAACATCCTCCCTGCATCTACCCTGTCTAGTCCTGTTAGAATTTTTCAATTCTCTATGATATCCCTGCTCATTCATCTAAACTCCAGTGAAAACAATCCTAACCTAGTCAATCTCTCCTCACATGTCAGTCTTACCATCCCCAAAATCAGCCTGGTAAACCTTTGCTCAAGAGCAAGAGTATCCTTCCTCAGAAAAGGAGACCAAAACTGCATGCAGTGTTCTCTGTGTGGCCTCACCAGGGCCCTGAATAACTACAATAACACATTCCTACTCCTGTACTCAAAACCTCTTGCAAAGAAGGCCAACATACCATTTGCCTTCTTTACTGCCTGCTGCACCTGCATGCCTACCTTCAGTGCTTGATGCACCAGGACACCCAGGTTCCATTGCACACTCCCCTCTCCCAAATTACAGCCATTCAGGTAGCAATCTGCCACCTTGTTTTTGCTTCCAATAACCTCACATTTATCCAAATTCTACTTCATCTGCCATTGATTTGTGCACTCACCCAACCTGTCCAGATCAGGCTGGAGTAAATCTGCATCCTCATCACAGTTCACCCTCCCACCCAACTTGGTATGATCTGCAAACCTTAAGATGTTACATTTTGTGCCCTCATCCAAATCATCAATATATATGGTGAATAGTTGGGGTCCTAGCACCAATTCTTGTGAGCACCCTACTAGATACTGCCTGCCAATTTGAAACAGACCCATTAACTCCTACGTTTTGTTTCCTCTCTGCCAACGAGTTTCCTATCCATCTCAATACACGTCTCCCAATCCCACACGCTTTAATCTTGCGCAGTAATCTCTTATACGGGACTTCGTTAAAAAACCAACCAGATTAATGTCCTGTTCAATCACGGATTCCCTCTTTTAGCCTTGCAGCTCTTCTAATCACAAATGCCCCGGGAGGAACAACGAGAGTAGGCGAGACGCGCTGTGGTTGGCAGAGATAGAGCCAAGAGAATGGGAAAGACCGAATCTGATTGGAGAGGCTGTTCCTCAGATTGTGCAGCTGCAGCATACAGGAGTAACTAGTCACCGTATGGCTGAATGCTTGCAGACGATATGAGATAAATTCTACCACTGTGTTTCCAGGTATTATGAGTATCATCTGGAACAATTCTGTCAGGGGTGCATCTTGTTCTGAAACAAAAGATCTCAGTACAACAAGCAGGGTGTACCCAGTTCTCACAGTCTCCGCTCAGGCTTCAGCTGTTTATTTATTTCTGGGAATAAAGCAAGCTGTTTGAAGATTGCTACAGGGGCAAGGTGAGATTAATCATCCCCTTGGGACTTCCGGTGAAAATGACAATTGCTTCAGTTGTGATTTCTGCACTGATACACTGAGCTCCTCCATCACTGACGATGTGAATGTTTGTGCACCTCCCTCCCCCATTTGTTTAATTTTCCAGCTGTTTTCATGACTGGCTGTGGCAAGACAACCAGGGTTAACGGGAAATACAGGCTAACAAATCCCCGAGATCTGAACCTACAATCCCAGAGTACTGAAGGAAGTGGCCCAGGAAATATTGAATGTATTGCGTGGTCATCCAAAATCTGTCGACTCAAGAGTAGTTCCTACAGATTGGAGGGTGGCAAATGTAACCCCACTACTTAAGGGAGATAAAAAATCAGAATTACAGACCAGTTGGCCCAGCATCAGTAGTGGGGGGAAAGCTAGAATCTATTACAAAAAACATGACAGCAGAACATTTTTAAAGCACTGAACAGAACTGGACAAAGCCAGCAAGGGCTTTTTTTAAAAGGCAAATGTGCTGAAAAAATGTGGTGTTTTTGAGGATGCTACCAATATCAGTAGGTAAGAGAAAATCAGTAAATGTGTATTTGCATTATCAGAAGGCTTTTGATAAAGTTAATCAGCAAAATGTAAAGCATGTGGGATTGCAACTAATTTTTTCCCAAGCGTCAGGCAGTGACCCATGCCGTACCACAGAATCATTGCTCAGGCCCCAGCTATACATGGCATACAAATGACCTGGATGAGGGAACTAAATGCCATGTTTCCAATTTTGCTAACAACACACAAGGGAGGATTGTGTTGGAGGATGTAAGAAGGCTTCAGTTATTTTAGACAAGTTAGGTGAATGGGCAAATGCATGGCAGACAGCACCATGTGGCTACATGCAAAGTTTAAACACTTCACAGAAAGGACAGAAACAGAAGTGTTATTTAAGTGGTGATTATATTGGGAAGTCCTATTCAGTGAAAATAGACAGGAAGATGCAGCAAGCAATTAAGAAAGCAATGTATTGGCCTTCGTTGCAAGAAGGTTTGACATCAGAAGTGGATATATATTACTGCAGTTATACCGACCTGAGATAAGACAGCACCTGGAATATTGTGTGTAGTTTTGATCTCCTTGTGTAAAGAAAGGATATGCAGTACTTACCATAGGAGTGCAGTAGAGGTTCACTAGGCTGCTAAGGGGATAGGTCAAAGTGTGGACTGGAGATGCTGGAAACCAGAGTTTAAATTAGAGTGGTACTGGAAAGGCATAGCAGGTCAGGCAGCATCTGAAGAACAGGAAAATCAATGTTTTAGGCAAAAGCCCTTCTTCAGGAATATTCCTGATGAAGGGCTTTGACCAAAACGTTGATTTTCCTGCTCCTCAGATGCTGCCTGACCTGCTGTGCTTTTCCAACAGAACTCTGATCTACGCTCTGTTAATGGGGATGTCAAGACTGTCCAGTGAGGAGAGATTTGTTTGGCTGGGTGTCTATTTGTGAGGACTTAGAGGGATGAGAGGAGATCTGATTGAAATCAAAAAATTCTAACAGAGTTGGACAAAATTGATGTAAGAAGGCTTTTCTCACTTAGTTGTGGAACCTAGAACCAGGGACCCAGTCTCTGAGGGTGGCACGGTGGCTCAGTGGTTAGCACTGCTGCCACACAGTGCCAGGGACCTGGGTTCATTTCCAGCCTCAAGTAATTCTCCATGTGGAGTTTGCACATTCTCTCCATGTCTGCATGGGTTTCCTCCGGGTGCTCCGGTTTCCTCACATAATCCAAATCTGTGCAGTTAGGTGAATTGACCATGCTAAAATTGCCCATCATGTTTCGGGGTGTGTAGGTTAGGTACATTAGTCAGGGGTAAACATAGAATAATAGGGTAGGGAAGTGGGTTTGGGTGGGTTACTCTTCAGAGGGTCAGTGTGGACTTGTTGGGACGAAGGGCCTGTTCCCACACTGTAGGGATTCTATGATTGGATACAGGGTAGCCCATTTAGGACAAATTAGGAAAGATTTCTTCACTCACTGAAAGGGAGTAAGCCCCTAGAATTCTCTACCACAGAAATCTATAGTGGCCACTCACTGAATACATTCAAGAAAGATTGATTCCTTTAAAATCTCAATGTATCTAAAGGATGGGGAGAAAGAAGAAATATGGCATTGAGGTAAAGGCTCAGCTCTGATCATTTTGAATGAAGGAGTAGACTGGAAGGGCTGAATGAGAAACTCCTGTTTATGTTTCACCTGTTGGATGGAATTGCATTGCTGTCTGTTGTAGGCTGCTTCTGCTGTGTTAGCTACATACCATTCTGTGTTGTAGCTTCTACAGCTTGTCCTTTAGGGTGTAGGTTTGCTCACTGAGCTGTAGGTTTGATATCCAGATGTTTCATTACCTGGTTAGGTAACATCATCAGTGGCGACCTCCAAGTGAAGCGAAGCGTTTGTCTCCTGCTTTCTATTTATATCTTTCTCTTGGATGGGGTTCCTGGGGTTTGTGGTGATGTCATTTCCTGTTCATTTTCTGAGGGGTTGATAGATGGCATCTAGATCTATGTGTT